>NW_026068000.1:2549655-2596867 GCF_014885135.2 Alexandromys fortis
TAGGGAGGCTGCCATGCACCCCTGTGCTGGGTAGGTTGGATAGGGAGGCTGCCATGCACCCCTGTGTTGGGTGGGGAGACTGCCATGCACCCCTGTGTTGGGTAGGTTGGGTAGGGAGGCTGCCATGCACCCCTGTGCTGGCTAGGCAAGTCTTCCTGGAGCTGCTGTAGCAATGTGAAGGTGAAAGAGTGCTGCAGGCAAGGCTGGTCCTAGAAAGGGACAGAAGCCTGTGTGAGCTGGGCTTTGGCCATGAGGGCATAATGTGAGAGCTGAGACCAAGGTCCTGGTAGCAGGAACAGCACTCAGCCACAGGGGCTCACAAACAGGGATGGAGTCTTACACATTACAAAGCCGTGCACATGGAGCTGGTTTAAAGCCAAGCTTTTGCTCCTCCTCACCATGTGTGAATGTGCTGCTGGCTCTGTTGTCTCAGACAGCATCTAAATTCCTCAGTTTCCTCATTTGTAAGCAACAGTCCTTTTAGAGCCCACTGTGCAGATTGGAAGCATCTGTAGCCCTGGTGTTCTGACAAACAGCAACTTTCCATTTGGAAAAAGGGTTGAGAGCGGACCTAGCTCAGACCCCCCAAATTTTAATTCTGAAATGTCACCATCTATAGATTCATCATATAAGCAAAATTATTTCCCACAAGCAACTAAAGGGTTTTGGTCAGAAAGCTGTGTTTGAGAACATTAAGATTATAATATTAAAAGAAGGCATGGGGCAGTTGTGAGGGATTTTTTTTTTCTCAGTCAATAAAGTGCCTACTGTTTGAGGAATTGAGTCTGAGTCGAGAACTCCTGTAAAAAGGCAGGCTGGTGGAGCACACCTGTAATCTCAGCCCAGGAGAAGTGGAGCCAGGAGGATCCCTGGGGCTTGTCAGCTATTTAGCCTAGACTATAACAAGCTACCGATCCCAGGGAGAGACCATGTCTCAAAAACCAAAATGGATAACTCCTGAAGAATGGCCACCTGAAGACCTCTGGTCCCCACATACACCTGCATACACAGGAACGTGTACAGACATGCAGATGTACAAAAGAATTGTGATTTTCAAGCACACATCATGGATCCATGGTGCGAAGCTTTGGACGACATTCCAGGAGAGTAGGGAAGGACAGAAGCAAATTGCCCTGAAAGCTTTACATTGCACAGCTGAGAAGCAAGATGGCAAAGCCAGGTAAAACACAGAGACCAGAGGGAGCAGATTTTAATGGAAAAGTGGCAAATTCTATTTTAGATACTGACCACTTAAGGTCACGCTACTTAGAAGGAAACTGGATATGATAAGCTGGTGCCCAATGAATTTAAGGCTGCTCTGAGACTGTTTCCCAAAGAGCTTGTAGCTTATCTGTTGCCCCTCCATATTCTGCAGCTCTTATTCATAATTTATTCTCTACATGCACTCATGGAGTGTTGTTATATAACCTATTTATTTGTCATTGTCCTTTCCTGCTTGCCCCATATAAGCTCTGCAAGAATTGGGATCTTCTCTCTCAGTCATTGCTGAATGCCCAGAGTGCAGGAAGGACTCCCCTGCATGCTTTTGAAAACTATTCTGAGAATGAATACTTTAAAGAAAAACTGAGAGACATAGCTTTCAAAGATGTACTCACTACCAAAGGTCATTTCAGATTTTTATTAGTTATGAGTTAGAAAAATAAAAAGGAGAGCTAAGGAAAGGAGATTAGATGCCAAATCATGTTCAAATATTATCAAAGAGTATTATGTATTAAAGATACGTGGGAAACTCACAATAAAACCTATTATGTGTAATTGATTTGCACCAGTAAAAATACAAAATTATTAAAAACTTAAAACACAAAGCTATGCAAATTCCAATAATTATAGAGGATGAATGGATCATAGCTGAACCAAAGCACTAGCAAACTCTGAATATGAAGAAGACAGAAGTGCAAGGATCCTAGATTAGTATCAGAGGCAAAACCAGCAAGGGTGGAAGAGTCTTATTCTAAAACATAAGATAAGAAATAGAACAAATTTGCATTCCCACCAGCAATAGATGAGTGTTTCCCTTACTCCACAGACTCTCCAGCAAAGGCTAAGGCTATCATTGGTGTTTTTGATTTTAGCCATTCTGACAGGTGTAAGATGGTATCTCAAAGTTGTTTTGATTTGCATTTCCCTGATCGCTAAGGAGGTTGAGCATGACCTTAAGTGTCTTTTGGCCATTTGAACTTCTTCAGTTGAGAATTCTCTGTTCAGATCAGTACCCCATTTTTAATTGGGTTAATTAGCATTTTAAAGTCTAGTTCCTTGAGTTCTTTATATATTTTGGAGATTTTTATGGTTTATTTATTTAGGGACAGGATCTCTCTAGAATAGCCTGACTTCAAAGTACATAGCTGAGAATGACCTTGAACCACCCCCCCACCCCCACTCCCCCAACCCCCCAACCCCGTCTCTGTCTCTCTCTCACTGTGTGTGTGTATGCTATAAGTGTGATTTAGTAACACATGTGTGCCTATGTGGTCACCCATGCTCACGAAGACTAGAGATCTTGGTGAAGATCTTGGTGAAGGTAGGTTGCCTTTTTGTTTTAATGACAGTGTCCTTTGTGTGGACTTCCCACAGGGCAGGGAACCCTTACTGTTCTTTGGACTGGAGAGAGAAGGAGAGGAAGAATGGGGGGAAGGGGAGGGAAATGGGAGGAGGGAGGTGAAAATTTTTAATAATAATAATAATGAAATAGAACAAAATAGTAGATTATTGGGTTTGAAGAAATGGCTCTGTGGGTAAGAGGGCTGGCTGAGCAAGCATGAGTTCCAAGCCCCAGAACCATGGGAAACAACAGGTTATTGTCATGCACTTGCCTCCAACACTGTGGGGATGCAAACAGGCCTGTTGAACTAGCCAGATCCCAGGCTAGCTGCCAGTTCAGTGAGAAACTTTGACTCCAGTGAATCAAGTACAGACTGTAAAAGTGGGACATCTAATCAGAAAGTCTCTAGTCTTCATGAGCATGGGTGACCACATAGGCACACATGTGTTACTAAATCACACTTATAGCGTACACACACACACAGTGAGAGAAACAGAGACGGGGGGGGGCGGGGGTTCAAGGTCATTCTCAGCTATGTACTTTGAAGTCAGGCTATTCTAGAGAGATCCTGTCCCTAAATAAATAAACCATAAAAATATTAGAAGAAAATAGTTCATCTTATATATCATGGAATTAAAATTGATATACTCTGACATAAAGCTATCTAACCTCACTATTCTGCAAACAAACCATTAAATAAAAGGAAAGACATGTAGAAAATGGGCAGTTTACAGAAAGGAAATAGAAGTAATTAGCATTCATAAAAGAATATACTTGAATCATAATTTTTAAGGCCAATAGCATCAAAATGGTGGCCACAGTTTCAAAGCTTTATAATGCTGAAGACTGGAAGATATGGCTAGTACAGCAAACATTCATACATTCCTGGTAAAAGTGATAATTGCATAGCCTTTTTATGTGGTCATTTGTAATAACAACTAAAATTTTAAATATATATACCATTTGTCCAAATAATTCTGAGTCTGAGAATTTAGCCTACAAAGTATACTGTGTAAATCAAAAGTACACAGGCATGGTTATTGACAAATTTCTTATAATAAAAAAATCTTTACACATATACAATGGTTATATGCCTTGCAGCATAGAATTTAAGCTGAACTGGATAGGCTACAGTTAGCAATGATGAGGTCAATCTCAATGAATATGGACAAAGAGATGTTTAGCCACATGCTGGCAAATGGAAGAAAAGGTTGCTGAATGTCACACCTGGTGCACAAAGACAAATGGAGAAGTCCTTATACAGTGTATGTGCCATAGGTCTTCAGGATGCTATACAGGGGCTGCTAGCTGTGGCTGATCCTGAGGAGTTAGGCTGGTCTTAAGAATTTTAATGTTCACTTTATGTTCCCTTGATGTTGAAATTTTTCATTCACAGGGAGTCTGAGGACATACAGAATTTCATTAAAAGAAAGAATAGAGTCCTTAATATTTCAGTTCCACAGCTCTGTCAAGCCAACCCCCACAAAGCACAGCTGCAATGTTTGCTCAATCATCCCTAAAACTGAAAAGAGACATCCTCAGGCTCACCCAAGACATCCACCACTGGAACAGTAAGGAGTGGTGTCTGCTGGCAGAATGTCTGTTCCACCTCTGCAGGAACCTCTGCGAAGCTTATTAGACAGGAATAATAAATGTTTTATTTTTGTATCACCAGTGAACATCAAAGATCATCCCAAGAACAACCTGAAATGCCAAAACAATTTGCGTGTCTCTAGATGGTCAACTTCTCTTCATGAGTTCAGTTGATAGCAAATCAGAATGCTTTCCACCCTTGATAAGGGGTTTGGGAAACTGACAAGACAGCTGAGAAGCTTGTGCCAGGACGGGGAGGGAGGTCTGTGGCTAATTTGTTAGAGGGCCAATTACAAGCAGCCTCGTGGCCAGCACAAGTACATGTGTACACAAAGTGAAGCACCCAGTACTAGGGTTTCATGGAGGATTGTTGATTGAGAAGTACCATATTCATTATTAATATGTCTGCCTTATTTCAAAAGAATTTAAGACAAGGAATATAAAAATTTAAAAATCCCCAAACAGCTAGATTTCTGTTTTTGCAACTTAAAATGAATACATATTTCTGTTTTAGAGTTTTAAACAACAGTGCGATGTTTTTAAAGACCCCTACTGACCTGTACAGGGTCTTGCTGTTGGGGGGAGTTGCTTGTTGGTTCCCAGCAGCCTGGCTAGCTTAGATCTGATATAATCACACAGAAACTGTATTAATTAAAACATTGCTTGGCCCATTAGCTCTAGCGTCTTATTGGCTAACTCTTACATTAATTTAATCCATTTCTATTAATCTGTATATCACCACATGGCAGTGGCTTACTGGCAAAGACTCAGATGTCTGACTCTGGTGGCTCCATGGCATCTCTCTAATTCTGCCTTCTTCCTCCCAGCATTCAGTTCAGTTTTCCCCACCTACCTAAGATCTGCCCTATCAACAGGCCAAGGCAGTTTCTTTATTAATTAATGGTAATCACAGAACACAGGGGGGATTCTTACATCAGGATCTGGCCCTGTGCAAGAATTCAGCAGACATATCTTTAGGAAGATGAAAGGGTACTATCAACTGCAGTAATTCCTTGGTTTTTATTATAATCGCTGGCACATAAATCAATTTCTTATTGAAAAAGGATTCCACTTTTTGAGATTACTCTGCCAAATTATTAAAAATTATGAGCAATTTTTTTAACTAAACCTTCTTGCTCTCAGTAATCAATGTGGTCTGTCTGTTAAAATACCTGAAAATGAGCTTGGGTGTCATTCAGTTGGTAGAGTGCTTGTTCCCCATGCCCAAGGCTCTGGGTTTGCTCCCCAGCTCCACACAGACCAGGTGGACTGTTACAAGCCTATATTCCCAACAGTCCAGAGGTGGGGAAGACAAATAAATTTAAGATTATCTTCAGATCCACAGAGAGTCCAAGGCCAGCCTGGACTAATGACATGGTCAGAAGAAAAGAGGAGGGGAGGGAGAAGGAAGGCAAGAGAAATGAAACGTCTGAGACTTTAGAAAGAAGCAAGCACAAGTAGTTGTGACTATTAAGACAGCATTCTTAATACTATTTTTAACAACCCTTACAGCATTAGGAACTCTCACTAAGGTGAGTCGTATGTGTGTCTACTCTGTTTACATTGCAAGTCCCGTCTCATTGGTTGTCAAAGTTCCAGGGATTTCCCCCGCTTCAATCTTCATCACTTGTCCCATTGTGGACTATTTCCTTTCTGGGTTCCTCAATAGGTACCAGTTGACCATGACTCTTTAACTTTATGCTTTTATTCAGTATCTAATAGGATATATATGCATGTATATATAGCTATATTGATATACATGTGTATATGCATATATAATCATAGATGTGATTTTCTTACTGTTGAATCTACAATGATTTTTATTGTTGTAACATTACAAAGGACCATGAGCTTGTATCAAGCTCTCCTTGACACTTGTTACTGATTTAGCCTTCACAGCAACATTATGAAATAGACTACATTATTTATACACATATGTCTGATTTGCAATTTGTGACTTAGGGAGGATAAATATCTTCCCCATGCTCAGACAGCTAACGAGTGACAGGCCCAGCCCTTGAATTCAGGTGATGCCAAACTTCGTGTTATAGGCCAGGGTCAAAGTAAGGTTGAACTAAACAACATGGCCTGCTGCCCAGGAGTGCTGGTCTATAAAAAGCACAGACCATGGCCAGAATAAATCAATAGTGTGCTACCAGCTCACTTAGATTGCCACACAAAGTTTCACAGTTATGAAATGATAGCACTGGCTAGACAACTCTCACAAGTGGACACCAGCCTCCTACCGGGTCCAGTGCCCTACCTTAGAAGGGTGTTTCAGGAAAGACACTATAAGCTGGGTAGTGCAGCTTCGGCCATGTCCCTCAACCAGGTGGCACTCACTGGAAATTTGCAATCTGGTTGTAGTCAGTTAAAATCCTAAGTCTGGGTAATATATGGTTTAGGGCTGCTCACTGGGAAAGAGTGGCTCCTCATATTAAGTTGGTAATATCTTCCCCAAAAGATGTTTACAACTTCACATAATGAAAAAAGTTACTGTTCTAAGCATTAGCAAGGAAGGGTATCTATTCCAAATCTGGTATCAGCCTGACCTAGCTGTTCCTGGGACCATTAAGCAGAATCCCAGCTCCCTCCGTCCCTGCGTATTTATTTGTCTTACCCCATCTTCCTCATCTCACTGTTTACTGAACTTTCTAACACTGTCCCATGAAACAGTGCAAGCTCACTGCCTGCTTCCTCTAGCCTTGCTCTGAAAAAGCTCAGTGCTTCTCCTTCCAAACATACAGTGTTCCCACCCTTCTCCATAGTACAGCACGCAAGGAACATGGAGGTATTTGTGGGATACACACAGTAAACAGACAAGGCTGATGGAGGTTGTGGGACCACAGGCTTAAGTCTCCCCAAACCACATTGACAGACCCAGGGTCTGTGTGTGGGTGAATACCTTGCCTATTGTCTCCCACCCAGCAAATTCTGCCATGAGAGCACGAGTTACCATGACAGATATCTAGGCTCAGATTTGACTTTTCTCAATTAGTGTGACTAGGCCAAGGAAAATAAAACACAAACAAGCAATGCACACTGAATGGGAAAAAATAAATTTGAAGTCCAAAATGATATCGTTTGTTTCTGACAGTAGGAAAATACATCTTCTGCCCTCTTCTCTATACTTCCACAGACCCCTAATTTTCCTTTACCAAGTGACTTATTAGCTTAACTCTCCCATGCTCTTGTCTGGGTCTAGTGCAAATAGGCCCTAGCAGAGGGTCCCCCAGTGTTCAATGGATATCCCCAGTAGGATATGAGGCACATCCTGCATCCTTCCAATGGCTGGTAGAACATGAACTCACGTGCTACGTAACGATACCTTTCAAGGTCATTTACTGGAACTCATAAGAGAAGAGGTGCCTCTGGATACACCAGTGAATCACAGCGCAGACTTTTTGCCCCAAGTAAAAAGGAGCAGTGGAATAAAATAAATAATGTAGATTTAAATTTAGTCTCCAGAGCTCCGTTTCTTTAGGCATGTGAAGCTTATGTTGCTTCCATCGTGGTCTCAGTGTTGATTCTGTCTTCTTAGGCTTAATGAACATCTGGTTTCTAGGTTTAAGTAATGTGTACTTTTTTCCAAACTAGAAGTGTGTTACTCTTGATACAGATTACGTTGCACCATCATGTCCCCTTTCCTTGTGGGGAATGTTTGGCTGAACACTTACAACGTGGTATTGTTGTGCCAAGTGAAATACATGCTTTGCCCCATTCTGTTCTTATGAAAAATGAGTAAGAGTTATTCAATTCACCCTTATTTATTTGAGGAATAAATCAAGAATCAGGTAGCTACATAAATTCTCTGAAGTTACACATCTTGTCCTGAAATCAAGGCTGCATTCTTATTTAGGGGACTGTAAGTGTGTGGAAACCATCACACCAGACTTGTGGAAACTACAGGACAAGCTAGGTGTCATTCCCCAGAAACCATCCACCTTAGTCTCTAACACGATCTCTCAATGGGACCCAGGGGCTAATCGATTAGACTAGTCTGTCTGGCCAGTGAACCCAGGGGATCTGCCAGTCTCTGCCTTCCCAGCACTATGATTACAGCAAGTACCACCATTCCTGGAATGCCACATGGGTCCTCATGCCTGCTCTGAACACACCTACCAGCCGTACAATTCATCAGCCCCTCACATCTGCACTCATATCCACAATTTTCTACCACTCTAGGACAAATAAACATTAAATTGAGATTGATGCTTCTGTTTGTAAAATCACATAAAAAGTTGCTTTGCTTTTTCTTAATGTTCTTTTAAAGTACAAACTTGGACTGAGAGGCCCAGCATCCTTCAGACCTGTGAAGTTTTTCCATTTGGACAGATGGGGGCGCTTGTAGGCAGCTGATATCTTGTCTCTCATGTTCCTAAAAGTCGGCCCAAGAGCTCAGTGACAAGCATTAGTTTTGGTGACCCATCCTGATGAGGATAAAAAAATAATGTCGAGTTCAGGACATGTGAAGATTCCACTATGCTTCACTGACAGTAGACATCCAGAAGGAAAGATGACCAAGCAGCCCAAGGACGGTGACATCCGAGAAAGCAGTAGATCACTGGATCTTCCATGCAAGGCTTTCCTTAACTGAGATTTTTATCTAATAGTCGAGCATCTTAAGACCATAAAGGAGGACTGTATCTAGAGTCAGATTGATTTGAGTTCGAATCTGTTCCACCAGATAGTGGTTTTTTTTTGTTTTTTGTTTGTTTGTTTGTTTGTTTTGTTTTGTTTTTTTTTCTTTGCTTCAGACTCTCCTTGTCCCCAAGAGAGTGTATGGAACATTACATTCCTTCAACATTTATTGGATGAATGAAGGAATGAATGAATGAGCAAGAAAATCAGTAACTTATTGAAGCCTCAACTTTCTCATCTAAGGAATAGTGTCAGGAAACATCCATTTTGGAGCTTCAGAGAGTCTTATGACTATAGAACCAATCATTTTTCTCCAGCTCTGGTCCACATCACTAATAATTGCTGACATCTAACGTGTGTAGCATTCCCTAACACCTGCCACCTCCTGCCAGGCTCCTGGTTGGATTTTCCCCACAATGACTTTGTCTCTCAGTCCCCAAGGGAAACACCACTCCCACACAAGCATACACTCACACCATTGCCACCCTCTGAGTCTGTCACTGTCGAGCTGGGCTTAAGCTGCTCTAAGTCACAGTCAGTGTCTACCACAGGCGAGACAGCAGCCATGCCCCAGCTGAGGTGGATGAGGATGGTCATTTACAAAGGATTGTAAGGAAATGTAAGGAAGAACCGGAGGGAGCTGGCCAGGAAGATGACACAGGATCCTGAGGTGAGTGAGATGAGAGTGGTCCTCACCACAGGCTATGCAAGGACTAGAGTGGGAGCAATCTATTAGGATCCACCACCCTTGAGATGCTAGAGACTTTGAGACATTTCTTCCCATACCCACTGTGATGCTACACCCACAGTGTAGCCTGAGACGTTTCTCCCTACACCCACAGTGATGGTGACATACCCCCCAAAGCTTGAGACGTTTCTTCCCATACACACAGTGATGCTGACATTCATCCAGAGCCTGGGACATTTCTCCACACACTCATAATGATGCTACATCCCCAGAGCCCGAGACATTTCTCCCCACACCCACAGTGATGCTGACCCCGTTTCTTCTCACTCTCACAGTGATGCTGGCCCCCCCCCCACCAGAGCCTGAGATGTTTCTCCCACATCCTCCTTCTCCAGTATTCCTGCGTCTTCGGCACCTCGTCAGATTGCTAAGGTAGCCATCACTCTAGAGGTGTCTGTTTCTCTACCTTCTAATCTATGAGGAGAAACCACTTAAGTTTTCGTTTTCCTGGTTTCCAGCTGAGAACAGAGAGCAAACTTTCAGTCTTTCAGGACCTTGAAAGTCTGAATGGATGAATGAATGGATTCTACTGAGATGCAAAGAAGAAATAGTGTATTTGAAGGCTTAGCCATGTCATATTAGCCAACCTAACTTTAATTTATACACGTAGATGTTATACATGTATTTGTTAGGAAAAACAGCTTTATTTTTCAATGCAGATTACTTAAAAGTTACTATTGATTTCTCTCAGCAGGTGTTAATGTATGCCCATCTGAATTCTTCATATTTAATTATAAGGTCATATGTGCTTCTTTAAACATACTGATTAAGCCCACTGTTAGACTACAAAGCTGGTATTGTTCTGTAGTGTTTGTTGCATATGGATTCAACCTTACTGTCTGGAAAAGGAGCCAAGGCTGTGCCTTTCCAGTCCTGTTGAGGAAGTGACAAAGGCTCAGAAGTGGGGAGGGTGGCACCTCCCAGCCAAGAAATTGTCTGCATGGTGCCCTCCTGCCAGTCTGAGTGTTCATCACCTGCATCACCTGCTGTCTGTCACTCACTGTGGGAGGGCTCAATGACAAATGTGTGGTATGGGCCAGCATGGTAGAGGGCTCTGCAGCGGCTTGCTGGGCACCAGCCGTGGCTGCCATCGGTTTACCATTTAGTCACCAAAGCATAAACAGTGTGAAAGGCAAATTAGGAAAGATATGTGGTGGGCAAAATGTAAGAGCATGCAGAGATTCCCTTAGAAAGCCAGAAGGATGGGCAGAAGAGTCCCCATGCACCAGAAGAATATTAAAATACTTCAAGTTGTCTAACAAAACCTGAAGCCACAACACGGGGATCATATAAATATTATTTACTTTTAAAATCACGCCTTTTAAACTTAGAGTTGATAGAAATAGTAGGGACGTTACTGGTGTTCTTGGTGTTAGTTTTAGACACCGAGTCAAACTCTAATCCATCCATTTCACTTCCAGGAGTGTGTACTAAGAAGGGTCATGAGTGTGTTCAAAGCCTCCTGCGTGTGAGCATCACTATCCTCCATGCTCCATCTGACAGGACTCAAACGAAATGGTAGAGATGTCCCTAATTGATTTATTAAACAAGTTGATACTGTTAAGCTATTCAAAATGTACAGAGTGAGGAATGGTGGCTCGTAACTCTGACTCCAATACTCAGGAGGCTGAGTTGGGGGAATTGCCCTGAGTCTCAGGCCATCCTGGGATACTTATTAAATTCAAGACCAGCCTTGCTTACACATGAGGCTATGTCACAATAAAATAAAATAAGACAAAATATAAAACAATATGAAGCGAGGACACTTAATAACATGCAAAGGTTTTTAAGCGAATGAAAATGTTTACACAGTCTATGTGTTAAAGCAGTACCACTTTTGTAAAATAACATTAAAATATATGGAAACATGCACCATAAATGTTACCCACTTGTCTTTGTGCAACTTGCATTGTTATCACATAATAAATGATCCTGGTCGCTTCATAAAGACATTAATTTGACTCATAGTTTTGATGGCTAGCATGTCCTAGGAACACGATCCCACCACCTTCACACCATGGTAGAGGGATGGAGAGTCAAAGCAGCCCTGTGCAGACGGGCTAAACATGGGCAGTGGCTCTCTCTGTCACAACCCATGTTAGCAAGATGTGCACAAGACCATAACAAATCTCTCCCAAGCCCCAGGCAACCAGTGACTATCTAATCTGTAGTAGGTCTCACCTCTCAGCAGCCCCACAGGCATCCCAACAGTGACACACTGTGGACCAGTCTTCCAACACAGGGACCTGTGGGAGATCACTCCAGCTGTACCCGAACCAAGCATGAGCCCTGCCAGTAGGAGTCAGGGTAGCAAATAGGTGTTGATTACTTTCACCTGAATTCTCTAAACTTTTCCCAACAAATAGATTGAGTCGATAGTAAATAAAACAAGAGGGTAGTGCAGCCAGGCTGAGTGTGTTTATGTCAATCCAATTTTTCTATTTATTTTCACATACAATCTTCTTTATTACTTATGTAACAGGATGCATTAAAGAAATTAGAATGGGGAAAGCAACAAAAAGAAAAGGTTACCCCTGAATCCATTACCCATTTAGATAAATGTAAGATTTTCTAAGAAAACACATACATTTTGATCTGTGTCCTCGTGATCATTTTCCACCTGGTCCCAGGAAAGGCACACTGGATTGCTTCCCTAACCAGTCCTACAGTGAGAGCCTCATTCTGGGTTGTTCTCAGGTTTATTATCTCTCAGCCTTGAACACATAAACAGAGCTGGCTTTGTATAGACCCTTCGAGATTTCTCTAGAATGAATCTTAGGAGCAAATCCATGTTTTACTTTTGACCCTCGTAAGTCCTCTCAATTAAAGAAAAACAAACTTGAGTCCAAGCCCTCTTAGACGCCCTCTCAGACACCTCACCTCACTCACAGTTTCAGCAGACTGCCTTGTTCCAGCATGGGATGTGCTTTCTCTACTCTCTTGTCTTTCTGTATCAGGGAATGATACATCCCTTTCCCTGCTCAAGGCATGTCTATGCCATAGCCATTTTGGCTACAGTTGTGTGGCTTTCTTAGGAGTCAACGTCTATCCAGCCCAGAGATGACAAAGACAGACCCAAGAATCCTTTGCAAGTTTAATATGGTGAGCGCATGTGTTTACATGGCTTACTTAGTAGAGTGTGGTCTCCCGCAGCTGCCTTGCTGGCAAGTCAATTGCAATTGAAGGGCAATTATACCGTCAAAGAGTGGCCCCGCCCCCAACATTTGTTTATTGCTTATATAGCCTTGGAGAGGACTTGTGAGCTCCTACTTTCTGAGGAAACATTCCATCCAGAGACAATACCCACACAACACCAAGACAACACTTTGGCAGTCACCCAAGTAGCTCACTTGGTAAAGCACTTGCCTACTTGAGCAAAGCCCCTGGTTCCATCCCCAGGGCCATGTAAACTGAGTGTGGTGCTCCAAACTTGGAATCTCAACATTCAGGAGTAGAGGCAGGCAGCTCAGAGACATTCTGAGATACAGAAGGTCTGTCAGAAAAAAAGAAAGGAAGAAAAAAAAGAAAGAGAAAAAAGAAAGAAAAAAAGCAAGCAAGAAAAGAAAACAGGAAGAAAGAAAAGAAACAACTGGAACAACTTAAGGGAAGGAAGGATTGTCTGAGGGGTCTCAGCTCATCGTGGCTATAAGTATGTGATAGAACAGAACTGCTCAAGTCTTGGCAGCCTGGAAGCAGAGCAGAGCCAGAAGACGGATGGGGCAGAGCAAGATACAGCCCCCACAGACAACCCCACCTCCTGTGATCTACCTTTCCCAACCACTATCTGCCATCCATAGCCCCACCACACTCCAATAGTCTGATCAGACTTTGAATTCATTAATGGAATAAATCCTTCACCATGTCAGGGGCTCATGATCTGGTTGTGTCTGTAAATGCCCTCAAGCGCCCTTCAGAGTGTCCCCACAGATATCTCCTACAGGTTTCTTAATCCAGTCAGGTTGACAAGATTAACTGTCACAGAATGCCTGGAGCATTATTGCTTTCAACAATAATTTGGTAAATACCAATAAATGTAACACACACACACACAAACACATGCACGTGCGCATCTTATACTTAATGCTGATCTCTAGCAGAAATAAGCAAACTTAAGAAAGTAGGACCAATGGTAAATGGCTTAGCTGGAATTGTTTTCCTTCTTGATGCTTTTATCAATTTTTCCATAGATATAAAATTTCTGGGGTTTGGCATTCTCCTCTTTCTTACTGAAAAAAGTCATTTTTATAATATTAATATTATGTGCTCATGCTACATATTTCTTATCCTGTAGCAAACTTAGATTAGCCTCAAAGGCCAGGCATAGTAGCACATACCTCTAATTCTAGCACTCAGGAAGCAAAGGCAGGCAGATCTTTGTGAGTGCTAGGTCAGCTTGGTCTACAGAGTAAAACCCTGTCTCAAAACAACAAAACTTGACAATTATAATGCACAATTCCTACCAATGGTTAGCACACCGAGTGATGCCTACAAGTCCTTTTCACTATATTTTCATTGTGTTTCATGCTTAAATTATAAACTACAAACAGAAACAAAAAATTCACAGTGACTTGAATTCTTCTTCTATTTTGTTTTAGGTTCTTTGTTTTGGTTTAGCAGTTTAGAAAGCTTCTCTTTAGTGTCCAGTTTAGGATTCACATTCTAGACCCTTATACTTTGAGTGTTCAACAGGTTTGCTCAAATTCACTCAAAATTCACAGCTCTGTAGCAAGATCTCCTAACAAGACTCACAGAGTGGTCCCCTCTGTGGGATCCACACCAACCTTTCCTTATAAAACAGAAAACAAACCAGGCACAAACTAAAAGAATAAATAAATTTATCTTTAGTTTATTCTTCCTGCAAACATAACCATATGGACACAGCCTTAGCTCAGAAAGGTTCGCTTGCCTTCCTCTCTATCTTTTATCTATTTGTGTGAGTGTGTATATGTGTGTCTGTGCACACACACCATGAAATACACATGACATCAGAGAATAACTTGTGGAACTTGGCTTATTCCTTCTACTGTGTGGATGCCAGGGATGGAACTGGGGTGGTCAGACTTGGTGGCAAGCACGGTGTCTGCATAGCCATGGTGTCAACCCTATCCTTTAATTAACAGTCCTCCCGTGAGTATCTACGCTTGAGTTATTCTTTGTGTTCCTTGCTATTATGAGTAATGCAATCATGCATACACTTTTTAGGGTGTACCAAGAGTCAAAGGGTTAGTCAAAGAACAAATTCACAAGTAGTTTCATTAGATTCTCAAAAATTGTCTCACCAGCCATGGGAGAATGACTCCTGCTCACTTCCTGGTTTCTGTCTACTCATAACGCTATACCTTATTAATGTTCTACCTTCACTGCCACACTTCCTCTTGCCTTTCTGCATTCCTCTTACTCTGGTCAGAACCCTGCTTTCTTTCTTCTTAAATGTTCTATTTTTGCTCATTAAAATCTTTCATGGTCGATCTCAATGAAGTCCAGTGCTATAACAACATCTACACCCATATTTAAATCCAGAGAGTTCCCTCGAGATTCACAGCCACACGCCCATCTATCTGCCCGATATTTTTGTCATTAGAACCCCTGCATTTACTGAAGCAGTGCATGAAGTAGAGCTCATTGCCTTACCCTCTGCTCCTTGAGTGACATCAGTCACCAAAACACTTGGCACATTCCCAATCTTCTGTTTGTTCTTATTCCTCTTTCACACATCCCCCCTAAATCATTTTCACCTCCTGCACATTTCTGAAGTGGGTGCCCCCCCCCACACACACACAAAAACTTAATGTCATTCATCCTCTCTCAGGACCTTCTTATCTCCTCAAGGATGCTGCAATTGTTTTCTAGCTTCTTCCATTCTCAATTCTTCCAAAAATCATCTCATCAGAGCTCATTCAGTGAGATTTTTTTAAAGAAGTATAAAGAATATTAAGAGCACTGCACTGCTTAAAGTAGTAAACGGACATTTATAATCAATGCTAAATATTTAATCAGTAAAAAAGGTCTCGATCTCAGACATTGTCTGTATGTGAAAGAAGTCTAGACACTAATTTAATATGAAAAGTGGCGCTGACTCTTTCTGAAGCAGGCCTTTCCTAGGGTTGGTATTGGGATAGAGACAGCAACTGCATCTGGTTATGTGGAACCAGCATTATGCTAGTATGAATAGCTTTTTTGTATAGCAAATATTTTTGATTAAAGAAAAAGAAAAGTCAGCATTAATAGTGAATTTAATCAAACCAAAGAGAAAGCAGTCTCTGGTTGTGCGAGATTGTGATTGGTGGTTCAAGAAACCAAAACATTATTGACCCAAACTTGGTTAAGAGAGAAAGATGGATAAGGCCAGCAATGAGAGAAGACAAATTACCACCTCCAATTCTGTGTTTAAACGTGGAATTACAGTGAGACAAACACCAGCACTCTAGGAGAATTAGTATGTTGTTGCCTACAGCATATAACTATATAGGCTTATGTTCTCTCTTCATGTAAGGAAAAAAGAATAGAACATTTTAAAATGAAAATCACATAAATCATCTAACAAATCTTTTATAAAATTGTTAAGAGCAGGTTTAGGGTGTAAGTTGGTTGGTACAGCACTTGCCTGGCGTGAATGTAGCCCCGAGTTTAATCAGTACTGCATAAACAGGACATGGTGTTACACACCTGTGTTCCCAGAACTCAAAACGAAGGAAACAGGGTCAGAAATTTAAGATCACCCCCTACTTTACACAGGGACTTTAAAACCAGCCTGGACTAGACACCCTGTCTCAATAATAATAAATAATAATAATTGCTTTGGGCCGGTGACATGGGGTCAGCCAGTAAAGGTGCTTGCCACCAAACCTAATATGATTTGAGCTCCATCCCTCTAGATTTGCAGGGCAGAAAGAGACATCCAGCCCCTGAAATTCTGTCTCCTGACCTCCATACACGCTCAAGTTTACACACACATACACACAAAGAGAGAGAGAGAAATTGGTTTCATAGCAACAAACAAAATTGACTATGCATGTATCTTTTCCAAATATAAGTTTTAAGAAAATTACTTTATCACCACTGCGAAACAAAATAATCAGCACACTCTCTGCTAAATTTAAAAACGTGACCCTAAAATTCCAAAAGACTCCTTCACAAACAGTAGGAAGGAGAGACTGGATTTTGGTGTTTATCAATGTAGAATGAGCTCTCCTATCTGTTTTAAATGCCAAAGACAAATAGGAGTCTTAATAACACTCTGTGGTACTCTATGGACAACAGTCAGGTTGATCATTTCTACCCTTTTCTCACAGATTCCTACCATAAAGTTCATTTGGCAACATCCCATCCCATCCAAAAGCCATCCTGCCTGTCTCCATCCCAATCAGGAAAGAGTACAAACACTTATAACTTCTGAAATGTAATGTAAGCAAACAAATGGAATATACATATTAAAACTTAGGGAAATTATGTAAATGTTTCAAAATCATAAGTCCATTCATTCACATTAGGATCATATAGAAAATATCTGATAGGTTGGGTCTGAAAAATAAAGCCATATGGAACCAGCGAATGATGCCTCCTTCTGCTTGCCCTCTGCTGCTTGAACCACAAGCCCGAGACATAGTTTAGGTTTGCTGAGAGATACTCTGGGGAGACCACTGAAAAAGGATGTAGGCTTCACTTTTTCTTTCTGATAATATTAACCTACACTCTCAGGAGAGTTACTGTCACTCTGTCTATTACATTGGGAGATTTTGGGAGACTGACCAATAATCACAGAAGTACAGCCCTGCAGACTAAGTCCAGCCATATGTGGGTGACTGTTGGTATATGGAACATAGATAATTTAAAAAACTAAAACACCCACAAGAAGTGTCTGTATTCCCTAGTAGACTAAATGTCAGTTTACTAAAAGGTAAGGAGTTCAGTGCCTTTGTCTCAGCTGATTTCCCCCGAACAGAAATGAAGATAAAAACAGGTTTCTTTTTCCCTCTATATTGTATTTATTTATATGTTCTGTATGGGGAGCGCATGCTTGTGTATGCATGCCGTGGAGCATGTGTGCATTCATGTGTGAAGGTCAGAGGAAAGCCTTTGGGAGTTGGTTCTCTTCTTCCACCATTTGGGACCCAGGGATGGAACTCGGGTCATCAGACTTAACAAGTTCCTTTACCTACTGAGCCATCTCTCTAGCCCAAGAGTGGCATTCCTTATTCTGAATTGCTTGGCCATCCCAGAAACAGAAGAAGCAACACACAAAAGTGGGATTCGTGTCTATGTTTGCATTAACTTACTAAAAGTCGAATTCCAAATGTTTTTATTGTTTCTTATTTGGCTAAGCCAAAGTTCTTGACTATTTGTCAGCCATTTAAATTTGCATGATTCTCCCCCTCCCCTTTTCACACTAAAGGTAAACAGTAGCTTGAACTTTTCCGTACTCCCCTGTAAATCCAGAGCCCCATTCCATCCCATGCTATCTTTTTGTTCATGCTTCTTAGCCACACTTGAAAAGGGCTTGCTTCTGACTTCCACCAGTCTTCTCTTAGCCTTTGCTTGCTTAGTCTGCAGTCCAATGGAAGAGATCTTGCTGACTCACTGTATGGGCCAGGCCCTGAGCTAAGCCCTCTAATGCTTGTTAACTGAAAACAATTGTGCAGCTTTGTGTGTGTTCACAGTCAAGGAAACTCAGAGAAGTTGTATTCTTCCTGGTAGCCCCCAATTCTGAATCCTATTGAAATCTTTGTTCTTCTCCTCCCAGAACTAAGCTAGCTAGCATCTTTAGATGTGGACCAAATTTAAATTGGCATATTTTTTTCCTACTGAAACTTGGGGTTGTTTCTTGAGTAGAATTTGTCTGGGGTTTGGAAGATTACAGACCTTCATTGCTGTCACAGGGTCTCATGTTGTCCTGGCTGACCTCCAACTCCTTATGTAGCCACCGACATACCCAGTTTATACAGTGCCGATGATAGAAGCCAGGGTCTTGTGAAAGCGAGGCAAGCATTCTTCCAACTAAGCTACTTTCCAGACTGTTTTAATGCTTCAAGAAAATGGGGACTGTGAGATTTACATTTTATTCTCTAAAACCTCATGAAAATTATTAACGAAATGCACCAGTTCTCTAATAATCTGTTCTAAATATTTGTGGCCCTCTTTATATTTCAAATCAAGAGCCTACCATCCCAGTCTCTCTTCTCAACTCCTTACAAAAGATTCCTAGTGTTTTGCACTCAGCTCTGAGCTCTGCTCCTCCCTCCTCCAAGTATCTTACCATTATTGTGAGGTTTAGCAAATACTAAACTGTGCTCTCAACTCCTCTAACCCCCTTCTTTCAATTGTTCTCGTTTTTGTGGTTTTCCTTTTGCATTGATACGTGTTCTCCCAGTTAACTGAGTTTCTGGTGCCTTCACTTACTTTTCCCCCACTCCTCCACCCCTCCTTGTGAACTATCCTTCCTTATAAAATGCCACTGAGTAGACATATGTCTAAACCAGCATTTAAATCATTCCCTAGCTCAAAATGTCCCAGGATGCCCTCACCAAATTCAAGTCAATAGTAATCCCTTATATAAATGCATGAGTCATATGTATATAACACTAGTCCAGGATACAATTTTCACTTCGTGTTTAAGTCTTCTTTAGTACACAACAACACCCTGACCAAGCAGACTCATCTCTTCATTGCTCCATGCTCATTTGCTGACTTGAGGTAGAGAGACATTTTTGATTTTGTGTGTGTGTGGTCAGTGTGTGGACTTGTTGGCGTAGGTTCAAGGACATGTTTTGGGGGTGGTCAGTACACACATACTTATTAGTATAGGTGAAGGGACACGTTTTTGATTGTGTGTGTGTGTGTATACTTATTGGTATAAGTGGAAGAACAAGTTTTGCTTTTGGTGTGTGTGTGTCTACTTATTGGTATAAGTGGAGGGAGTGTGTGTCTGTTTGTGTCTGTGTGTCTGTGTGTGCATGTGGAGGCCAGAAGCTGACTTCAGATGTCACTCCTCAATGCTCTCCACCACTGATTCAGCTGGGACAGCTGGCCAATGAGCTGCATGGAGCCACCATCCTGGCCCTCCCAATCCTCAGTACTGGGATTACAGCATACACTGCCTTATTACCTGCTTATGTGGGTTCTGGGGATCTAAACCAGATCATCATGGTTGCAGGACAGACTCTTTCCAAACTGAGCTACTTCCCTAGCCCCTGGCATGTGACTTTGCTCTTGCTTTTCCTGCTGAGTGAGGCTAAAACCTCCCCCAGTTTCCCATTGTCTCACATTTGTACCAGCCTATTGCAAATTTTCACTGCCATTCTTAGAATCAAAGACTTTAAGCAGTGAAAAGTACACTTAGTTGCAGCAATCTGTGCAGAAAGACAAAGAAGACAAGCGGGAAGGTGAGGGCAGCTGCCGAACAGCACGGACTGAAAGTGGCAGTCGGGACTGGAGGCATCGGAAAGTGACCCCATCACCAGAGCTGCTACATCGGGACTTCAGTGCGTTTTGCCTCTGACTAAATAAGCAATTTACTATAAATATCTGACAGCTCGCTGATTTGGTGTTATTTGTGTGTGAGAGAGAGTTCATTGTTCTCTCTACTTTATTTCTGCATCTCCTAAGCAGCTAACATGCTAACTTGTCCAAAATAGACAGGCCTTGAAATAATACTACCTGAGCAAATAAATGAGTTTTAGTAAAGGCAAAAGATCTCTACTTTTGTGAGAAATCTGTAAAGTGTCTGGCTTGAAAACTAAGACACGTGAGAGTTTGTCTAGCCTTTTCTTTATGTAAGCAATATAGTTTTTAGTTGCTTCAAGTTTTCACATTAAGTTCATAAAAATTTGACAATTATTCAAATGGCTCAAATAGGTTGATAGGCAAGGAATAGAAACCAGCAGTGTTTCTGCATATATTCTTCATCTGAACTCATTCCTGAGGCTTTGGACTTTTAATTCAAAGTGTAATTATTTTTAACTGTTATTGAGCCATCCCTCAAGCCATCTCAAAAGATCTTTTTTGGACAGAGTAAGTAATAAATAATTAGCAACATAATTTTTCATCTTATGCCTATAAAATGTAGCTGGTTTGTTTTTACAGGCATGTGTATATACACATATCTAGGTCCACCCACAGGTCACAGCCCACATGACTGGGCAGCCTACACCAGTGCTCTCTTTTGAGACGTGTATAACTAACTATCTGCAGAGGGAAGTTCCACGTCTTGGTGAGAATTACAATTCATTGCTATGACGATGATAATTAGTATTGCTAGCATCATGCTATTCAAAGCTCAGGTCTTGTGCCTACCTTTTTCTGCAGTAGAGTTGGAAGTAATGACAAGACATCTTAAAAATAGGAGATCAAGTTAGTAGCTTCATACGATGCTTAAAAGTCACTGCTTCTGGATAGCTCTCCCGAGAGGATGGAAAACAATTGATATCTCCCTCGGGAATAAAAGCGGCAAGATAAACATGTCTGCACTATATGTATTAGTACAAGGTCTTCTTAGCCATTTGTCACAGAAATAGACTGATTTCAAACAACGGTTTACATCAAACTCAGTCTCTAGACAAAGAAACTGAGGCTTGACAGGGAGTGAGGTATCTGCTTGGCAAGGCAGCATCCCGAGCACCCGTAATTCACTTAGCCCCTGGGTTCCTGCACCCCTCATCCGTTTTCCTTTCAGTGTTTCAGGGCATTGTTGCTTCAGCTTGCACAGACTTAGTTGGAGGTAGGCACCATAGGTTTGATTGATACAGCAATTTGCATCTCAAGGCGGCACTCGATAAATACAGCGCCATGAAAGGCTACTCTCTCACCAGCCAATTTCCCCCTCTGGGCTGACTTTAGAAGCTCATTGATGTCACTTCCTTCCTCAGTCAGCAAGTGAATTTTCTTTAATTCTCAAGACCAGCTGTCCATGCTGTCAACAGAAAGTTATTAAAATTCCTTTAAAGTGAATAGAAATAGCCTAAAAGCAAATGTACTTGGAAACAGGAAAGAATCAGTATGCAAAGTCCACAAACCTCTGAGCGAAATAATGTTGATCCAACCAGAGATTTCAAGCACTGTATATTCAAGACATTAGAAAAAATAATTAAAGGATGCTAAACCACGCACTGCTAAAACTTTTATTAGTGGAAGTTTATGCAGTTAGAATTTAGCTCCATAAGTTCCATTTCTCCTTTTCAAATATGATTTGAATAAATTGGGCGATGATGTAGGTTTTCTTTAAGTGGGATTTCCTTCCTGTGTTATTTCATGGGTCAAAGAACATTTAAATGTCCACCAGGCTGGGAAGACCCAGAAGGAAGGAAAAATATCTTCAGCAGCCATCAGAATCACTGAAGCCACAAAGTAATAACGCAATTATGCTTTTAACTTATTAATGTTTCAACAGCTCAAAGAAAGAGATCATTTATTTCATATACAAAGAGCCATATTAATTGTGCTGGAGAGATGGTTCCATTGGGAAAGTGTTTGCCACATAAGCATGGGGTCCTGAGTTCAATCCCCAGAACCCATGGGAAAGTGCCCAGCATGGTAGCATGCTGTTATAATCCCATGGCCAAGGAGGAAGAGACAAACAAATCCTAAGCTCACTAATCAACCCAGCTAAATCAATGTCCTGAATAAAAGTGAGAGATCTTACCTTAAAGAAAGAAACAAGCAAGCAAACAAACAAGCTGGGGTATATTCGAGTAGACACCCAAGAAAGAACTTTGACCTCTCTATGAATTCACATACACACACCCCATACATGTAGGTAAAAATTAATTTAATTTAATAGCTATAACTCTCAGAAGTGACCAATCTGGTTCCGAGTACCCATGCATGGCTGTCCTCTTTACTTCCCCATCAGAGCTCAGTCTCTCAGCAAGTGGACCCCTTCCTTGTTGCCTGAGTGGTACATTACCTAGAAGCCAAGTTCCTCCCAAACATGGGCCTGTCCCCAGCCTCACACATCACCTATTCCACCCACTTTTTGTTTGAACAGATTCCTTGACTACTAGGTTCACTCTGATCATTTGTCTCTGAAACTTACACTGTACTGCACCAGACCAGATTTATGTTTATTTATTTGTTTGTTTGTTTGGTTGGTTGGTTGGTTATTTATTGGTGGGGGTGAGATTTTTTACACACCATTTGCGAGGCTGACTCAATTTTTTGTTTAGCCTGAATATCAAATCCTCACCATTCTTCTCTCTCATTTCATCTCTTCCTGTGATTCTTTTGTCTCAGTAGACTGTTTTCAGTAACATCACCACAGCTTGTAATTATTTATGTTTGCTTACTTATTTATATTTTTTTGCTTACCTCCTATTCTATAATAATAACTCTTTAGGGTCAAGGACATACTTTTGTGTCTCTAAGTCTCAACACACTGCTGGTACTTCCTTGGCATTCATAGTATTTTTGTGGAATGATAGTTCCCATTTTTTTTTTTAGTGAATGGAGCCTTGCTAACTTCCCTAATGTTAAATGAAGTTGTTCCTGATTCTTGCTCTAATGAAGGGAAATTTTTATGATTCAAAAAAAATTAATACATGACCCATCTCCCATCCTAGAGTTGACTTCTGGTGGATTCTGAACCCTGTCCAGTACTTTGCTGGTACCAGTCCCTTTAATATTAGTTGCCAAAATAGGGCTAGTCATGGTTGTTGGACCTCATCTCTAAGATCTTTCATTACACCTATAAATATATTCCAAAATCTAAAATAAGCTAAAAGGACATAGCACTTTAAGACCTCTAGTGCCAAGTGTTTCATCAAAGATAATCAGAAATTGAGTCACTGTCTCTACTGCCAAGGGACTTCTGTGTCTCCCCCTACCCCATACTATTACTGACTCCTTTTATTGTTGTTGTTTTTTGTTTCCTAGCCTCTGTCTTTCCATCAGTAAGGAATTCAGTCCTAGGCTCCTTTTCAAGATAGATAGGGCTCTAGTTCACTGAATCAAATCCATCACCATATAGGTACTATTTCTTAAATTCTAGAATCTTTCTTAATGTATCATAAGGGGGCTGGTCTTGTGATACCCAATAGTCAACAGTTATATCTTATCAAATTTCTCGGAATATCCAGATTAATATTGCGTATTTGTACCAGGAAAGAGGGCACTACCTTGCCCTCCTCCCAACACACACACACACACACACACACACCCCTCAAGACTTCGCATGGAGCACTTTCAAAGAAGTTGATTGCTACAGAAAGGATCACGCTAAATATAGATTATAATACAGACATTGACATGAGCATAGATGAGGAAGGGAGGAAGCCAAGTTCTTTGGAAGCAAAAAGCAAGATGTTTGGCAGCTACTGTCTTGTTCACAGTTGAATCCTCAGAGCCCAGTCCTTGTATTTGACTCAAGAAAGCTGATCCAATGGTATCTATTGAATAAGTGAATAAGTAATGCCAGATAGGATTCTTTCTGGTCTTGATTTCCTGTTGCCGTGTGTTACCAATTATTCTCAACTTCTACCACATGCTTTGATTGATTTTCCTCTTTATCTTCCTCCCCCGTCAAAGCCCTAAAAACCATCTCCTAGTGTTTTCACCCCTTCAAAAGCCCCCAAACCATACTCCATTTTCTCCCTATACTCTGTCCAATTTACTCACAAGTCTACCCTTCCTCAACATACCCTCTCTCCTAAAAGAACCCTAGTTACTTCCAGGTTGTCAGCTGCTTCAAACATGAGGCAACGACCGGTGTTCAAGCCACCCACATCTCCATGGGCAAAGCTACTTCTGGCTAAACCCTCTCATCTACCCACACCAGTCATTCTCATAATAGGCTCCAAACTCTATCCAGTTTTTAAAGTCTGAATCAAGTTCTGTCTTCTCATGATTCTGGTTCCTGTACCTCAAAGCCAAGTCCTATCTCTGAACTTGGATTTAATTTCTTGTCTTTACTGTATGACTAAGTATTTGTTCAACCACACCTATTGTATCAGCTATGTTTGTACTGCTGTGATAAAATACCATGACCAAAACAATTCAAGGAAGAACAGTTTTATTTGAGCTTATGGTTTCAGAGGGAGAGTCCATGGTGGCAGGGAAGCATGGCGGTAGGTGACTGGAACAGGAAACTGAGACATTGCATCTTCAACCATAAGCATGAAAAAGAGAAAGTGACCTAAAAGTAGGCTGAGGCTATGAGCTCTAGAAATTCGTCTGTGTTGGTGTGCTTCCTGAAGCAAAGCTAAGCCACCACCACCCAGCAACACTATCAGCTGGAGACTATGTGTTCAAAAATATAAACCTACGGCAGACATTTCTGATTCAAAATATCATACCAATGCAAAAGATAAGGCTATAAAAGATATTCTAATTTTATCCATTAAGTGGTTAATCATAATGCCATTAATATTGTGGTCCTGAATTATTCATGATACATTTCTGAATAAGTTAAAAAAAAGAATATATATAGTGTGAAGTAGAAAAGTATCTACTGGAAGCCTAAATGATCCCCAAGACTAGTAACATTTCTTGGTTCTTCTCTGTGTTTCCAGTTATGTCATTCATAATTCAATCAATTAAAAACATTTCTCAATGGTTCATCTCTGTCATCCAAGCACAAGGGTGGTTAAGGCAGGAGGACTGCGATTTCCACACCAGCATGAGCAAAACAATGAGTTCTCTGCCAGTCTGAGCTACATAGCAACTGTTGTCACCATCCGCATTGTCGTCTTTATCACAACCATACGTTCTCACATATTATATTTTCTCATTTCTCTCCTTCTCTCCCACTTTACCTTGACTTTGTTGATGCTCTGATGCACTTACATTTATCTTATATAAGTATTATACCAGCCTTTAGGAGGTAGCTGACTAACTTAAAGGAACAATTTTAGAATTCACATACTATATTCAAAGGCTTGAGATGAATACTTTCAATTCATTAAACTATAGGAAACAGCTGAAAAGTGACGAATCTGAAGTTTTGAAGAACCCAAAGTTAACAAAAGAGCTGGAACCCAAGAGGTTATTTTACATGCTGTGACCCACCATCCAAAATAAACTAAAACTGAAAACTCTTGCAGCTCTGTGCCTGGCTCTGAAAGTTCTAGAAGCCTCTTGCTGTTGCATTATGTCAACATTTTTTCAAAAAAGCAGGTTCACAGTTGTTCTTAGGTCCTCAATGGGGCCTGGTATCTTAAACAGGCTAAAAAATCACTGTTTAAAATTGTTTAGGCAGTAAAAGAATATCCCTTGAGGTTTTCGTCAGTTTGAAGCAGGCCATCAACTAGTGTACAGTAGAAGGAGACAGGAGTGGCTCTCCGTGCACTTGTAAGGATGGGATCTGTTATCCAAGAATGCTAGATCTTAGCGATGTCAGTCCCCTCCGATACTGGATCTTAGAGATGTCAGTCCCCTCCGATACTGGATCTTAGCGATGTCAGTCCCCTCCGATACTGGATCTTAGAGATGTCAGTCCCCTCCGATACTGGTGGCAAGAGGTTGAAGATATTGCAACAATTTCCGTTCCTGTATGCTGCTGCCATGGGAACCAGCCCCCAGCATTTCAGAGTTGGAGGGGGGCCTACAGACATGGGCTATCACTCAGCTTGACTTTTCTATCTGAGGGAGTAAAACTTAATATTCTGGGACCCACGAGGGGGGAAAACTTATCTCTCTGGGGCTGACAGAAAAAGGAAAAGACTCTCTCTCTCTCTCTCTCTCTCTCTCTCTCTCTCTCTCTCTCTCTCTCTCTCTCTCCTTTTTTCTTTATCTCTTTCTCCCTCTCTCACACACACACACTTTTAACTCTCTTGATATTTTCCTTCTAAATAACTTTATTTTATTTTTGTCCTTACAAGCTTATATACCCCAATAGGATCTTTCAATATAAAAATTACAATGTGGTTACATACTATTTTTACGTGAATGATTACAATGATTATAAGTAAAAAAGGGGGCATATTTTCCGTATCCCTTACATGATTAAACATTTTACATAATATAGGTGAAAAACAAATTATTACCAAGAATCCACATGCATTCGTGTCCAAGCAGCTTGTTATAGATTAAAATAGTGTAAACAAGCAAGGTATTTTTTTCAGTCAGTTCTTTTACTGGCATGCTGCATTTTGCAATTACAAAGAAAGTACCAATTATTATTTACCTCAAAAGATAATCTTATAAGAAATCTTAGAAGAATCACAATCTAAACTTTTATATATGAAAAAGAGTCAGTCAGCTCTGTTTTAAATTCTAAGGGTACATACCCAATCAGTGTAACATGTTTGTTGGGGTTTATGTCCTGCCCAGTTCCCCACAGCCAGCAAGCCCCAAAGAAAATCACACAGAAGTCTACATTAGGTTATAAACTGATTGGCCCATTAGCTCAGGCTACTTATTAGCTCTTGTAGCTTATAATAACCCATTGTTCTTATCTATGATAGCCACATGGCTCAGTACCTTTCTCAGTCAGGTAGATTACATCTTGCTTCTAGGTGGTCTAGGCAGGAATGGGAGGAATGGGCTTCCTCCTTCCTAGCATTCTCCTTTTCTCATCGCCCCGCCTCTACTTCCTGTCTGGTTGACCTGCCTATACTTCCTGCCTGTCCAATCAGCATTTATTTAAAATATGATTGACAGAATACAGACAATTCTCTCGCACTGCAGCAGGCTTTTGTAGCAGAAATCCAAGAGCAGAAATGGGTACAAGAAATTAATCATCACCCTTGATCACCAGCCCATCCTAGCAAGAAAAGTACATCAGCTAATAATAATTGGGCTGCTTTGTTCTTGTTCCTAAACCTCAATGACTCTCTCACATAGCTATATGCCTTTCTAAACATTATATTGTTTTCCAAGATTTTTTACCCAAAGCAATTAATGAAAACATCTTAACCTAACCTTAAGTTACTATTTAAAGCTTTGTTTTAGCATGATACAGCCTAAAACCTGAAAACACATCTCTCAACATTAAGATTAAAAGCGCTTGAGCTAACTTAGCTTCTGGGACTCATTTGATTTTCTTAATCATTAACCTAAGCCACAATCCATAAGACTCCTCAAGGGAATCTAGCTGTGTGATAGTTCCTTGTTCTTATTTTCTATCTTCTTTCTACCCATTGCTGTTTTGCTGTTTTTTCAGGGGCAGGGGCAACACTTTCGCAGTGCAGCTTAAGAGAGGAAATCATCTTCATAATAATCCACAAGTAAAAATGCCCAGTAGAATGGAATAGTTCCAAGAGATAATCATGTTACATTAATGGCAGCGGGGGTCTCCCCATGCCCATTCACACCATGCCAGGTACCAGAGAAAATGGCAGTGACAAGCATGCAGAGACACAGCAGTAGCAAGAGACATTCTGGGGCCCAGGCTCTGGGCATCTTGACTGTCCAAGATTCACCCATCAGAGCTTTGCTTCCTGGTGGGCCAATCCCCTGAAGTGAACTGATATCTACTGCTCCTCTGACATAGCTGCCAGCATCTGAAGTTCATGAATGGCCTACAAGGTCTCAACATCATGTCCAACAATAGATAAGCCAATGTGTCCACAGCCTCCTCAGTAGTGCATTCTGCTCCACTTATTAAAGATACATTCAATCAAAAACATAAAGACTCTAGGCTGCTATTTCTGCGTTCTATCAGCTCTCCACTCCACAAAGCTCTTTGAAATGTTCTTAGTCCCCTGGCTTTGAAGTTCATTTCATCAGAGCATACAAAACAAGGTCCAAGCATGAGATAGACAAGATGTTTTATCCAACCCAGCCATTGCTGTGTGTTAGTATTAAAAATGGTGCAATAGATCCTGGTTTTCAATGGTAGACAGTAAATTGGACAAGATGTACAAAGCATTCTATCCCTGGTCTTTTACCTAAAACAAGCAAACAAAAATGATTTCTATTTATTGGTATTGTTCCCTGGAGATAATGTATGGGGAGAGGAACTTATTACTCAGGACTAGCCACAGAGGTGGGTCCTTAAACATGGTCATGATGATTAGAACAAGAGAATTCCATGGAGCTGATCTCCTATTGCTGCTGTAACAGACCACAGTCATTCCACTATCATCAATACTAGTAGCTGTAGGGAGATGGCACTTGCTAATCTTCAAGGGGATCTAAATTCTGTTCCCAGCATCCATATGGTGCCATCACCTATAATCCAGCTCCAGGAGATCCAACACCCTCTTCTGGCCTCGACAGACTCTCTCTCTCTCTCTCTCTCTCTCTCTCTCTCTCTCTCTCTCTCTCTCTCTCTCTCTCTCTCACACACACACACACACACACACGTGTGCCACATACACACACAAAGGCATGCACACATTAAAAAGTAATCAGAATAATAAAAAATTTTTCAGATGTGTTGGAATCTCTCTCTCTCTCTCTCTCTCTCTCTCTCTCTCTCTCTCTCTCTCATATACACACACACTTACACACACATACACACTTACCTTAACTTGGGAGAATTGGTCTCAGGACACCCAAACCTAAAGGATGCTCATGTTCCCTGCATAAAATTCGGTATTTGTGTAAATCAGCATACTCCTCCCACACACTTCAATCATGTCTAGTTTTTGTTCCATGCCTAGTACTGCCAATGGTCCCTGTGTGCCTCATCTTGAGAACAGGAATAAGAAAAACAACAATCTGTACATTAGAAACCCACAGAACCAGAGGTTAGCTGTACTATAATGTTGGTGGCTTAGAAAACAACACACAGATTTGTCAGTCTCATGGCTCTTGAGGTCAGAAGTTCAGGGACTAACAGCAAGTATTGACCAGCTGCGCTTGTTGGGAGCCCTGGGGGAGAACCGTTTCTTTCCATCCCCGAGGTCCTAAAAGCTAATTCAAAAGCTTTTCCTCAAAGCATGTTGCCTCCCCTTTAAGCTCTCTGCATAGAGCCTGATAAAGAAATCTCAACATTAAAACATATCAAGAGTGTCCAATGGAGATTTTAAAACAAAGAAAATCGTTTTTTTATTATCTAGAACCTCTAAGCTTGGCCCCTGGCATTTCTTGGCAACAGCTTAATCAAATAGTCCCTTGCAGGACTTCATTCTATTTTTTATGCTCCTTATATCTCTACTGTGCCCTGAATGATGCCTCAAAAGGTACTGAATTCTTATAAAATTTTAATGTATACTAATTATTGGATGATTCATTGACTGGAGAGTTTCACCTATATGTTGTATCTTTTAAAATAAGCAGACTGCCAGATTCTTTCTATTTAAACAACAATAATAATGTGCAGTTGATGGGGGTCATTTCTCTCCTTCCAGAATAAGAAATAGGGAATCAAATTGGTGACAAATATCTTTACCCAGTAAGCTGCCCTAACGGGTGGGCCATGGATTAGCAGCTTCTTAAAGGGTTGAACATGCAACTCCCATTTATATCCCTGGGTATTCATTCCAGAGAAATAATTATTTGTGTCTCATTCAAAACCTATACCTTATGCTTACAGCAGCTTTACACTGTGTGGCCAAGCCTAGAAACTAGGCAGCTCATTGGGTACATCCACACTGTGGCCTAGTACTCGGCAAACAAAAGGAAACAACCCACACACAGCCATGAGGACAAAATGCAGAGTTAGACTTGGGGAAAAAACACTAATCCTGAAGGGTTATATAGCACATATGACTCAAATTCTTTAACATTATTGATTTTAAGATGGTATCACTGGGCCAGTCGGATAATGAGTACAAGGAGTTTTTCGGCATTATTTTTGGTTTGGGTTTTGTTTTTGAGACAGAGTTTCACTCTGTAGCTAGTAATCCTCCTGTTTCATCCTCCCAAATTCTGGGATTCCCGTCATCATCCTGCACAGTAGGTCTTACCTCTGTCTTGTCTGACTCTGCAGTTGCTTCAGCCAAAAGTTATTTTTAGAAGACATGTTTATTCATGACAAAGCTGTTTACAAATGATCATTTTTGTGCTACCAAATTTCTTCTTGATTTTCCTTCCTGAAAACTTCTTGTTATTTGTTATTGCTGAAGATTTTCTCTCCTGTTTAAGATATGACACTGGTCATCCTGGGCTATTTTCTTGACTGTATTTGTCTAGTTGTGTTTGGATTCTTATTTCCCGTGCTGCTCTGTTGCCTTCCATCCATCCATTGCTCTGAATTTCTTTCATCCTTACCAAGAAGATATCATCAATGAGCTGTTGGTTTGGATTTCCATCTCCAGCAACACTGTAACAAAGAAAGAGATCTTCATGGCTCCGTGGACAAAGAGTTGTTTGGAAAATAGCATTTCTCAGCTAGAATGCTAGCTCAAGCCTGTAACTTCAGCACCAGGGAGGCTAAAGTGGGAGGACCACAAGTTTTAGATCAACTAGAGTCTTGTGAGCTCAGTGTCATAATCAGACTTTCAGGAGTTGCCACAGTCTTTGACAGGCTGTGGTCTTTTCATCTCTTTTTTGTTTCTCTGACAAAGTTGAGTATAGCCTGTTGGGCACCATCTTTGGCAAGTGTCCACTGCATTTGGTATTCTTGCCTAGCAAGTTCTTTTTAGGTTTTGACATTGTGCTCCAACTATTTCTGCATCCAGACATGTCCCCACTGGGATTCGGACCCTGTCTACAGAGCCCATGGCAGCTGGGGTGATCTGACTGAGCAGAGCAGGAGCCGTCCTGGATTTTGTCGTGATGAGTGTGGTTTCATACAAATTTTCTTTTTGCTTTCCTTTTCAGTGACTACAGGAAGAATCCAGGAACAAATCACCAATCAGGTATTTTCTCACCTTCTCACAAACCAATTCAAGGTCATTTTAAATACTAATACTTGCATAGTTAATGTTTCAGTCAGCTTGTGCCCATTGTGACCCATGAGCAACAGACACAGTCTTGGTTCTTATAGCGGATAAATCACTCATCTGTGAACGACCAAGCACTCTCATTGTCTGTCTCAACCCCACTGCTTCCCTCTATCCCACCCCACTGAGTGGAAGAAGAGACACACCCTGTCCCTCTAAACACCTAAGTGTCCCTGTGACCATGTTGTGACTTCTGGAGCAAATATAATCCCAACACAGGTGACTCTTCTCCATCATCTCAAGTGTTAACTCAACCAGATAAACCTGAGTGGCTGCCAGGGCCCACAGAGAGGAAAGGCACCTCAGGGTGACTTCCCCTTGTCATCATTTCCCTGCACTCAATTTAGTGTGTTCCTGGTTCACAATCTCTGTGCCCAGTCTCTCTATAATCTAATGTCTGGATTGTCAGCTATTCATACTGTTTATAGGACTGGTGACAAAGATAAACCATGATAAACCAAGAGAGACTGTCACCAAGAGCTATGCTGCCCAGCCCACTGACCCCTTCTGCAGGCCAGAGCTGCAGCACCTACACATGATCCTTGCTCAAGAGATTCAGAAAAGTCTGACATTGGCCTGTGGCAAAATACTGCTCAAATTTCACTCCCAGATACAAATCTCCATGGCTTTTTTTTCTTTCTTATTCTCTGGAATAAATTATAACTCACCGTTGCCAAGGAGAAAGGTTAGGTAAGTGTACATTTATATTGGGTAAGGTACATTTTTTTCTGATGTTCTACTTCTTATTGTTATGCTTGTTTTTATTATCTGTTTAGTTAGCAAGCAAATAATGGGGTTCAGTAGACTCTTGATGTACCTCTGTTGGAAGAGTGCTTTTTTAAATGAGCATGAAGTCCTGCAGTCTTTCTCCAACACCACATAAATCACATGTGCTAGGATGTGCCTGTAATAGCACTCTTAGAGGTGGAGGCTTGGGATGGAATCAAAAGTTCAGGCTATGCTTGGTCCCTGAAGGAGATGGAGACCAATCTGAAGCCCATGAGGTCATTACAGCATCCTCATACATGTGTATTATACCTTGCCCGTGTTTACCCCTCCCATTACCCTCACTTGTATCCACTCCTTCTCTTGGTGGTTCCCCAAACAGTATCTCCTCTGTTTTTATACATGATCTGAGTATGGTTGTAATGTCCCTGGATAAACCCAAGGAAATCTAAGTTGTTGATGAAGGCCGCTTCTTTGTTTCCTGGCCTCCAAGACCTGAAATAGCCACAAAGAAATTGTATTAATTAAAACACTGTTTGGCTACTAGCTTAGACATATTCCTGGCTAACTCTTATATCTTAAATTAACCCATTTCTATTCATTTGTGTAACACGCACATGGTTGTGGCCTACCAGTAAAGTTCCTTCCAGTACCTGGCATCTGTCTCCCATGATGGCTACATGGCTTCTCTTTGACTCCGCCTACTCTCTCCTCCTCTATCTGCTTGGAATTCCCACCTTGCCCTATTCTGCTAAGCCACTGGCCGAAACAGTTTTATACATTAACCGATAAAAGCAACACATATACAGAAGGACTTCCCATACCACTAAGTCACATATCAGAGAGGTACCTGCATGTCTGTGGTTTTGTGGCAATATTCTCCTTTATCTATGTCACTAATTTCTTCCAAAAAATAAGCTCCAATTTTAGCTCCCATTGTCATTTCACCCAAATAAAAATATGGCTTTGGCCTCATCAGCACCAGATACCCCTTAATTCATGAAGCTTTAAACACTGAGAATTCAATTTGCTTAATATACCCCACAGCAAAATCAATAGACAGGAACAAGCATTTATCGGAAACATTTTTGCTTTTCTTTACGTGTGTACAGATGGATGGTAGATAGGAAGACAGACAGAGAAAAGAGACAGACAGACAGATGGATTTATTAAACTGGCTTACAGGATATGATCTGGAAGCTCAACAGTGACTATTTTCACAGTGGAGAGGCTGAGAAATAGTATCTGCCCAGTCCTCAAGGCTAGATGCCTCATCAGTTCCAATCTGGTGCTAAAGGCCTAGAGGCTTCCTGGAAGTTTTCAAGTCTTTAGTGCATATTGGCTAGCAGAAGAAACTAAGTCCCCACATCGACCAAAGATAGTAGCAGAAGCAGTAATGGGGAAATGAGATCATCAGAAAAGTCCTTCTATATCTGGGCTACTGCAGCTGGGAGGAACCATCAGCCCTCAGAGTGGGTCTTCTGCTTCAGTTAGTATAACTGAGAACGTCCTTCTAGTATGGCCAGAGATATCTCTACTCTAAAGGAACCCTCACTGCTATGAACAGATTCTACAGCTTGTCAGGTTGTCAGTCAGTATCAACCATGAGAAACATCAATAACAATAATAGCTCTAAAAATGTCAATAGGAGTAATTAATCTTAAAATAGGTGAGACACAGATGGCAAGCGCTCCACATTTAGTCAGGACGCCAGCAAAAGGTGTGTGTTAGAGAAAAGGACTGTCAGTCTAAGACACTAAACATAGGTAGAAATTTTCAATTTTAAAGACAAAGAAAGAAAATGTAGGTACATTAAGGAAAAGAAGAGATCTCATCATAAATTTGAGGGTGAGGATCCCAGAAGACAAAAACCATGAATGTAATTTTCCCTCTTTTGCATGATGGCTAAAAGTTTCCCATTCTGCTCCCTCACCCACTAGATTTCTAGTGTGATTTTAAAGACTGTGTTACAGAGAATAGCAGTACCACAGCATCGGAGAATACCATGGTTGTGTGATGATGGCGTCAGCTGCTCTCTCACAGGGTCCATTTCCCTTCTCAGCTTGGTCTCTTTACGTTCTTTGAATGAACTCAAGTGGTTTTATAAGGCAGAGCCATAGTTAAGACCTGAAAGCTTATTGTTGTTATGTTTACACATTTACCACAGACAGAATGCTTTTCTCATAAAGATATTCCCTTTCTCTGTTGATGTAATAGTTAAAAATTGTAAATGAATTGAGTTCTTTTCATTGTGAGGCTTCCACCATACATATGGATTTTTCTTGTTGAGATTATCTGCCTCACAAACCACCCTCCCTTTTCTCCCTCCCATTGGTCCCATTGTCCTTCATATATATATAGTCACATATGTATGATTTTATGTATCTACATAAAATCTAGGAACCACAAATAGAAAGAAAGTGTGGTATTGCCTTTCTGCAAAGGACTTAATTCATTTAATATGCTTATCTCCAGCTGCACTGAAGCAGGTCCTTACAGGAGAATTTTTGTTTCCTGCATGTTGCTCCTTTGTTCATTTGGCTAAACTGGAAGAATGTGTGGACACCAAAACTGAACACCAAATATTTACTCATGATCTTAAACAAGGATCTGATGACAGTCTCAATAAGCAATTGAAAGTCTTTGAACTTAAGCATAAGGGGGAATGCCTTAATGCATTTCTCGCACAGCCCTTCTCAGAACAGAATCGCCTTGTGCAATCTTTGTCCGACAGCTCACATTTCTAATACCGCAGTGGAATTTCTATTCATCGTTCTTCCAAAGAAGGACATGCTTCCCCCTCTCAAAGACACAATTCAAAGGGTCATCTGACAACTTTAATTTATCCAATTTCTGGAATAAAAGCTAAGCCAGCCCCGTTTGCTTTTTTTCTCTTTTCCTTTGCTTTGTTTCATTTTTCTGAAACAAGATTTTAATGTACAACCCAACCTGACCTGGAACTTACAAAGGCAGCCCAGGCTGCCTTCGAACTTGTGGTGATCCTCCTGTCTTCCACTGTTTGAAATCACTCTGCTACCAAAGGAATTTGACTCTTGAGAGGCACTTACTTTCATTGGAAGAGGGTGTGTCTCAGTGTGCGTGTTGAGCTTGTGGGAGACAGGTCTCTCCTACAATGTGTCTTCTAGGGATCCAACTCCAGTGTTGGGCTTGGTGGCAAGCACCATCCCACAAGTCCCAAGAAAAACATTTTTAAAAGCTCACTTTGTATAATCAATACAGTATTCTTTATCAGACAGCGATGCATAATGGAATGGTGTTAAGCATTAATCTTGCCCCTAAATCCTTCCTACTGGGCACTATAAATTGTGTAATTAAACTGAAATTGAAAATCAAGCCTTTCCCCTCTTCCTTTCTTTTCCCTGCAGTGGGCAAACAAGGCTGTGCAGCAACGTGAGAAATCAAGGCTGGAGAGGGTGGGGTTTGCAGGACTCACTGGCATAGCCAGTGTATGTTTTCAGCCCTAGCTCCTTTAGCACACCTGATCTCTGAGAGCAAACAATCATTTGGGTCCTCTGGAGGGACCCTGAATTCTTTCCCATGTAAGTCACTGGGGAAATCAGAATGCTTTTTAAAAGTGACTCTGGAGTGCGGCTGGTTTACGAGACAAGGACAAAAGTGAACAGCAAAGTGCTTGGCAGCGCTTGTCCCAAGACGCCATGAATGCATGACCTATTTTTTCAGCTGTGTCTTTGGCAACTCACTGCTGTAGTATTCTCCTATTTGGAAAATGCTACTTGTTGAGATGAAGCCTCTTATGGGTTTACTCAGTAATTTTCACTATGGTAGATTAAAGCAAATACCTTAAAATACTACCAAAAATATTCCTAAAACAAAATAATTGTCATCATAAGAAGAGAGGTGGGCAAAGGACCTGGAAACCTTTTCCTTTTGCTGCTGGAAACAGCCTTGTTATAGAGTCAACAATTGCAACCTCCAGTAAATGAATACCGGCTGTTTGTCTTTTATAAAGCAGGTCATCAAAGCCCTAGTGCATTAGGACCTCGGGGTTTTGCAGTGAGATGACAAGGAAGGGCACCCTGTGTGGGGAACCATGGTTTATGAAGATGCATTTGTGTTACACAGAACAACCCCAGTTCAGAAGCTAGCTCTAGGACAGTTTTGGCCTCACTGATTGCCCAGGTAAGCGAGAGCCATGTCCACAAGTGTGCACCCAGCCTATTCGTAAGTCTTCTTTAGTTGCGGGACCAGATTAGTGTGGATGAGGGCTTTAAAATAAGACAAAGGTGTACCTTGCAAGTCTGGAGGCTCTATATTCAAAGTCAGGGTGTGATGGAGGCCACCTTTCTAAAAACATTAAGCAGGATTTTTTTCCTACACGTCTTTGTTTCTGGTAACTACCAGCAACTTTCTACAATACCTGGCCCATTACCACACAACTTTAACCTCTTCTTGTTCTCTTGCTCCTATACTAGCCAGTATTCAGGAACTAGTATTAATGAAAGCATCCTGATTATATTTGTAAAGCTCCTGTATCTAAATAGGATCACACTGACAAGGACTAGACATCAGGACTTCAATATCTCTGTACAGAAAGCACAAGTCGACCCACAGCAAGCTGAAAATATTGGGTATCTCAGCTTACTGCTCCCCACCCCACCACTGTTGTTGTGAGTGATGGTTGGTCTGCTCATGTGTTAGATTCATCCTGGTACTTGTAAACTGAGATCTAGAACCCACAGCACCATCATACTCTGGACTAGTGGTTCTAGTGTTAAATTCAGATTAGAGGACAACTCTTGGAGAGTCTAAGGGGCCACCATGTACTTGACAAGGCTCTACCACGTGTATGACAAGGCTCCACCATGTGCATGACATGGCTTTGTTGACAGAAGCTGTTCCTTTGTTCCCAGATGTACAGAACCAAAATAATCACACAAAAACTATATTAATTACAACACTGCTTGGACTATTAGCTCAGGCTTCTTATTGAGTAGCTCTTACATCTTAAATTAACCCATTTCTTTTAAGGCTTATGTTTTATTGGTAAGGTTCTCTTGCATCTGTCTCCTTTGGCAACCACATGGCGTCTCCCTGACTCCACCTTCTTTTCTTCTCTATCTCTTTTTGGAATTCCCTCCTTGCTCTATTCTGTGCTGCCATAGGCCCAAAGTACATTCTTTATTAACCAATGGTTAAAAATATATTCATAGCATGGAGAAGGGAATCACATATCACCTCCCCTTTTCTGTCTAAATAAAAAGGAAGGTTTTTGCTTTAACATAGCAAGATTACACACAACAGATATCACATAAGAATTATAGTTACAATATTCATATTTACTTTATCTTTTATCATAACTAAGGAAAATTATAATTATAACTATCTATTCTTCCATTCCATCAAAGACCCCAGAAAAATATAATATTACCTAAGTTAATATGAAATGCATTGTAAGCACTTCTCTAGAAACAAGAGAAACATCTTGCTGCCTGGACAGTCACTCAAGGTTCTTCTGTATCATTGGGGCATCCACGTTCAGCCTACAGGCCCATAGTAGCCAGTAGACTTTTCCATGAAACAGGAAATCTGAAAGGTTGTTTTGCCTCTATTGGCAGTTTGTTAATCATTTTCTTTTGTATCCTGAAGAATGTCTGGCATACTCTTTTATGAAGCAGGAACCCTGAAGGATTGTCTCACTTTTAGTCAAGTTCAGCAGTCATTTTCCTGTGGCTCCTGCATGTCCAGTTCATACAGCATAGCATCAAGAAATCCAGGCAAGAGGAGTTTCTTGCCCAAATGGCTATCCTCTCACACTGAAAGAAAATTCCATAACAAGTTTCCTCAATGCCCATCAACTTCTCTGAAGTAACTTATGCTGCCAGAAGCAGACATGTGTCACTGCCAAGAAAAGTCTAAGTTCTTAAAACATTTTAAATGCCATATTCTTTACATCTTCAAAAGATTTGAAGAATATTTATCTATCTGAAATATATCTCTGAATATCCAATAAACCTAACTAACATGACTACAAGTTTGACTATCATAAATGACTATCAATCTGTATTTCTTAATTTTACATTATATTTTAAGTGAGCATGTAAACACAATACCTTAATTAAGAACAGAAATATACATATAACAAAATTGACCTTAAATTTGTATCAATAGACAAAGATCCATACCAATGCGAAGTATTCATCTCTATATCATACCCCCTTGAAATGTAAACAAACATTTTAAACAATCATTAGGGAAATAGGCCATTTTTCTCTAGACTACTTCCTACTTATTACTTCTTGGCAGCACTGTTAATCAGGTCTTTTATGGAATATCCTGTGTGTAGGTCCATCTCAGTCAGCAGGCCTGAAGCTGTCCTGGATATTGGACCATCTGGGCCACTGCTTCAGGTGGTTTTGTTTGATCAAACCATATTAGTCAATAGGGAATCTACTGCATTTTCTCCTCTGTGGAAGCAAAAGCAGAACCTCTTTTCCAAAGCAACATATCCTTAGACCTAAATTTTGAAGTCAAGATACCTTTAACGTATATATGTTGGTTTAGTTTAGCAGCCCGTACAATGAAATGTCTCTCTTTACTTAGCTCATTCACAGTCAAAAAATTCAAAGAAAACACAATAATATACATTATGCAGACAATAATATACATAATGTATCTTTATATGGCTTATTTTTCTTTACTCTTTTAATCTATAACTCTCTTTACTCTATTTATAGACTACTTTTAAAAAACCATTTACTTCTTTTCATAAATATTTCTTCTTTCTCCCAAGCCTACATATAATTATACAAGACTGTGACCCATTTAGTGGTCTATTCCATCTGAATTTGTCTTTATTGTGTGCATATCTGTAATTATTTTCAAAGCAGAAGCACTTTTTTCCTTTTAAATGCTAAGCAGGTGTGGCTAGGACCAACTCTGAGGTCATGTTTCTTGGCTCTGCCCAGTACAACATGGCAGAGGCATGTTCACTGCCTCTAAGAGCCATATAGTGCCCCAGATCCAGGGTCACAGCAGGTCTATGTTACATTAAGCAATGTATAACTTGCTACACACAGAGTTCATTTAAGTGCTCAGCTTCCTGAAAGAACCAGAGCTATTAGTGTAGCTAACATGAATCAGGAAGCCCTCCCCTAAAGAAGTCATGTAGCCTTTGCTGCCAATGCTGAGTCAGGAAGACCTCTCTTCTAGGAGCTGTGGCAGCCCTGCTCACCACCAGTAAATAGAGCCCATCTTTTAAAAAAAATGTGGCTACTAAGAAGCTGAACTAAACTCTGTTCTTTTTTCTCTAGAATTCCTTTTTAAGCTTTCTCAAGTTTTATGTGGACATAACATAGTTGCCCCATGTTGGGCACCATTTTTGTTGATGGAGACAACTCATTCATTTCCAGCTGTATAGACCAGAAATAATCACACAAAACTGTGATTACATAAAAATATTAATTACAACACTGCTTGGCCTAATAGCTCAAGCTTCTTATTGGCTAGCTCTTATGTCTTAAATTAACCCATTTCTACTAATCTAAATATCAGCATGAGGTTCATGGTTTACCAGTAAGGTTCTCTGACATCTGTCTCCTTCAGCACCTACATGGTGTCTCCCTGACTCCACTTTCTTCTCTCCTCTGTCTCTGCTTGGAATTCCCACCTTGCTCTATTCTGTGCTGTCATAGGCCCAAAGCACATTCTTTATTAACCATTGATAGTAAAAACATATTCACAGCAAACAGAGGGGAATCCCACATCAGGGCTCTATCTTGTGCATGACAAGGCTCCACTACGTGCATAATAAGGCTTTACCACGTGTATGACAAGGCTCCATGTTGCCACTTAGACCTCCAGTGGCTACTCAGCCTTCAAGGACAAAGGAATTCTGAATTTCTCAGTTCCACATTAGGTCTTCTAAGTATTCAGACAAACAGTATGTATAGCTCATTTACACCCTCACTCTAGACTTCACAAAAGTTGGGGAACTCTACTGAGACCATTGTAGAATTACCTCATTTAAACTTTGAAGCAACAACCCTGTGAGGGTTCAAAAATGAGTTAGATGAAGTAGTATGCCCAAGAACTCAGGCATGGTTCGCAGCAACACTAGAATGGTTGAATGTCAGGGCATTCAATGCTACATCTCAAGAGCCAACTACTTTTCTGTGTCTCTCTGCTCACCTTACCAGAGGAAATGAAGCCAGTAAGTGCAAGCTGTCCCTCTGGCTTCTCAGTGACACTCATGGCCACACTCACCAGTGGCCAGCTGAAGCAGTTAGCTAAGCTGCACAGTTTTTCCCAACAGTGATGCAGTCTGCGATGCTAATTCAGATGGTAGCATTTGTGGAGTAAGAGGTTTCCATCAAAAAAAAGCATATGCTTGTTGTGACGGTCCCTGTTGAGCATTAAATTACTTTTTTAATTAAGTTTTTTAATCATATGAATCTGGTCAAAGGAAAAAATAATTTGTTACCTGAAAAAAAGATTAAAAACTAGAGGAAAGAAAGGTAGACATTGGGATAATCTTTTGCCCATAGGCAACTTTTCTCCACAGAGCACATAGAGAGATGTCATGGATGAAAAGTAAAGTTTGAAGCAAAAAAGTTTCCTTCTTTCCATGCACCACACAATCTCTTGTGCTTTTCAGTACCAGAAAATCATCTGACTTCATGCAGGCTCTCTTAAAAATTCTTCTTTGTTTATACCACCATTTTATTGCATAGGTGCTCATCTGAGAAAGCTGGGGTGCAGACTCTCAAGTTCTTCATTGTTTATATCATGGTTTCATTGGATAGGTGCTCATTTTGAGAAGACTGGGGTGCTACAACTCAAGTTCTTCTCTGTTTATAGCACAGTTGTATTGTATAGGTGCTCATCTGAGAAGACTGGGATATTGAAACTTAATACTAAACATGTTGCATCTATTAGGAAGAATAAAAAATTCTTTCCAATGCAAATGAATCTCATCACCTGAGATGCTCTCATCTAATAGATTGTGGAACGGGCCCACAATTCTCATCACTCTGCTTTCGTCCCTTCCTTTGCTTCCTCTCTCTTGTGAGTTTTTACAGTTATGTACCTCTCCATTTTTATCATTTGTCCCTAAATGTGAGAGGGATAACAGAAATGTTTTAAATTGTTAATGTTTCCTAACAAAATGATCAGCAGTATCCTTTGGAATATTTATATCAGTACTAGCAGCACATTTCAAAAACCTAAGGTTCACTAGTGTTACCAAGAGAGTTGAGGTCCTCTCTTTGGATTCTGAGTCTTATAAATAAGAAGAAATTAAGAACCAACTCTGAATGATGCTTGAGGACAATTGTATTCAATTTTAAGAAAAACATCAGGGCAGGCAAGGGGGAACTACCTGAAGCTGTCAGGAGGAAAGAGGATGCGGAAGAGAATGAGAGCAAGTCATGCGCTGAGCTAGTCATGGAGGTCAGCAAGCAGTCACATGCCAGACCAGTTGCTGCATGGCAAGGGCAGGGACGATAAGAAGAAGGAAAAGGAAAAGTCATGCTTTTCTAAGTTCTTCAGAAAAGCAGACAGGCTCAGCTGAGCAGAAGGACAACAGCTTTGCAGTGATTGCACTGAGGGTAGCATGTAGGTGGAAAGACCCGGGATTACTGTACTAAGGGATAACTATTCTTCTGACCTCTCCAGCATGGCTTTAAGTGAATCAGCAATCTTGACAAGCCCAACTGAAAAGCCCCTTAAGAGAGGAGACAAATGCCCTGCAGAGTTCTCTAACTCTCATTTCACTGGGGAGAGAAAGTGGCCACAATTATCATTTTATTATGCACAAAGCAAAACCAATTTCATTTGAGCTTTAGTTTGCAAAGTAGCACTTATTGAAAAACAAATGTCTGCAGAGGACAGAAAATACATACAAATAGTGAAAATTCAGAGTACCAGGAAGTAGTCAATGAAAGCGTTCTTGTCTTTATGAGCTTTAATGTGGGAAAAAAAAGTTATTAACCACAGAGGTGTAATGTTATATTCTGTGGTCAATCATCAAACAGAAATGGAATAAACAAAATTCTCAACTATTTCATCATTGCTGTGCCTGGCTCAGAGTCTATTATAAAAGAATATTTTCATCATACAATTACTGGATAATTCAATTAGGCCAGTGTTCTGTGGATGTAGAATAATGCAATTTACTATGTTGAATGATTAGCCAATCAGATTTCTCTCATTTTCCAAAGCAATGGATTAACTAAAATGTGACCATAAACAAAATAGATTTTATTAGGCATAATCTACTTTGTAAACAAATGAAATTAATTATTTGCCTGACCTAGAGCTTTGAAAATGAAAGAGCAAAATTGAACACATGCTTCCAATTTTGGTTTTGTTACGAAGATGACATTTAATGTAAAAGTTACAATTTAACTTCCCCTCAAGTATTCCATACTTGAGACTAAATGACTCCACCAAATATGTTCATCGGCAGATGGGAGCCACTTATGGCCTCATAAACTTCCAAAGCAAGTGAAATTACCCAGCAAAATAGAAAGAGATTACAATGAAGCCTCATCTGGTTATCTCAGAGATGATTGATGCCTTCTATAGTGCCTTAATGATGCAATGAATATTGACAGATAATCACCCTCCTCCATACCAGGAAAACACTGGAGACAAATATCAGCAATGTATGCTTTCCATCAATCAATAAACAATTTCTGCACATACCATGTATTTCGAGCTATATTGTAAAGGATGTGGAAGAAAATACAACACCGGGCCTATTCCAAGGGGTAGCAGAGGGATGAGCAGCATGTAATAACAGGGCATGGTATCTGATATTGCTTGCTTCCTTATTAAGTAGGCAGATGAGATAATGTAGGAATTTAGAGAAACTGATAACCAGTAAAGAGGTCAGTGGTCAAAGAAGAATCATGGGGGCGGGGGCGCTTTAAACTCCAAGATCGCCCAGCTCCAAGAGCAAACTACACAAGGACTGGACACTTTTGAGTCTGGACAGAATCTCAGCAAGGTTAGTATGAAACTATTTCAAACTGCATCTTCTGTTTCCCCCTTTTGACCCAACCCTTCTGTTACAAGAAGCCAACTTTTCTCTAGGGCAGTGATTTCTCCACTTTCCTCATGCTGCGCCCCTTTAATAGACTTCCTCATGTTGAGGCGACCCCCAACCATAAAATTATTTCATTACTACTTTATAACTGTAATATTTCTACTGTTATGAATCTGAATGTAAATAACTGATAAGCAGGATAACTGACATATGACCCTTGTGAAATGGTCATTTGACTCCCAAAGGGGTCACAACTCACCCGTTGAGAACCACTGCTCAATCACTTTATTCTGATTTTCTTCTTCTCCCATTCTTGGAAGCACAATTCTATTTATACTTGGCAAACTATCAGGGTGGATTTCATAAAATGTGAATCACATCTTATAGTTCCCTGTGGCTTACATTACACCTCTGCTACAGCACACAGTCTTGGCCTGGAGAGATGTTGCATAGGTGAGGGCTGGAGTTCAGATCCCCACATCTATGTGAGCCAGGAGGTGTGGCAGCCACCTGGAAACCCAGCACTTGGTAGGCAATGGCAAGGAATTCTGCAGAGCAAATTGGCTAGTTAAGGTACCAAATCCACAAGCCCTGGGTTCAACTGAAAAACACTGTCAACAACTATAGTGGAGGATGATGGAGAATGGCACTTGATGCTTGAGGCCCCCAAATCCCATGCCAATCCCACGTAGTTGAACACACATATATATGCACACCATATGCAAATACACATGGAAAATCCCACAGTCTTGGCCATGGTCTGGTATTCCTGCTGAGCCTAGTCCTGCCCTCTTCTGTCATTTTGTTTTGTCTGATTGGGCCATTCCTGATCCAGCCACAAAGGCCTGCTCCTGCCCTCCCACCTGTCCAAATCCATTCAATACAAGGCCGACACGCCCACTTCTGCCCAGACCTGAACCGTCTTGCTCTCATATCTCATGTTTCTTCTTAGCTTAACTAGATCCACAAATAGCTCTTCCCTGGGCATCTGTTCAATGCAGCCTTACCTCTCTTCTTTCATACACATCGCTCTGATTTAGTGCATGCATCCACTTAGCACCATTTAAATGTCTGCATTTATTTGCTCACTGACTTGCTTTTCATCTGCCCTCACCCACATAAACGTCAGAACCACAGAGAACAGGGGCCTTACCAGAATTTTCATCCCTCTCGTCTCAGGACCAGAAAGCAGTGCACATTTCAAGTGTTCAATAAATATTTCTTGAATAAATGTATTGCTTCATTAATTCTGTCAGCTGTGTGGTCTAGACCTAGGGAGGAGAGGTGTCTAAGTGAAATGTTGACAGTAGGGTGTGGTAGGTCTCAGGGAGAGACGGATAGAGACTGGATTTGAATAAAGGTAGGAATGAAAGAACTAAGACATGAATTACCATGAAGGTTGCTATAGAAAAATAATTGTCTTGGTAGAAAATACATAATTTGTCACTAAAACACCTTCAATAAATGTAAACCACATAGCAAGCATTTATACTTGTCCCATTTATTTTTTTTTATAACCACTAAGGTCCACATTTTAAAATGAGAGGTTGATTCAAGCACTCTAATTTAATCATCAAGACATCTGATTGTAGTGAGTAGGCTGTGGGGAAAGTGCTGACTTAGAGTCGCGGTGGATGCAAAAGAAACACGGGGTGGGGAGATCTTCATCAGGCATCCTGCCTACATCACACCACCCCCCAAACTAGAGAAGGTATGAATGTATGTCTCCCAAGCAGCCTTGGCTCACAGGGTTCTTTTACAAATTGGCCTGTGCCCTGTGTATTCCCCAGGGTTGTCTTTCTTGACCTGAAGGAATGCAGATCTGATGGTTGGAAATAAAGAAAACGCTAAAGATAAAAGTGTCTGCATAAAGGCGGTTAAGAGAATGAAACCAGTGACCTTGGAGACACACACTGAGGAGTAAGGAAGCCAAAGCAAGCACCAAGGATAAGTTACAGATGAATCCTAAGGCTAAGGAAGTAATGTGGATGAAGAGACGGAGAAATGGTTAAGAGTCAAAAGATAAGAAAAAGAAATGCCATCTCCTATGGGGAGGGGACACAGACATTGCAAACATGAACTCACAGCAGCTGTGGAGGACTGCACTGGGTCTGGAAAAGAATGAACTCATCAACCGTTAGGTGTGGATTGGGGAGGGACACAAGGAGACCTATTCCTCGCTGCTGGACTATTTTCTACTGATATTCTAAATGCAGGGAAATCATTATCTGCAGTGTGTGCTCTCCAATGACCCACCTGGCTCCAATGGACACTTCCAATCCAGTGATTACACAGATGGCCCTAGTAAACTAAATGGGTAACAAGCAAAATGAAAAGTCATGTGCCCAAGAAAAGCAAGATTGGGAGGATGGAGTGGGGTATATATGATGGATGAGAGATAACAGAGAATTAATCAAAGTATATGTATGTATGAAATTGTCTAACAACAAAATTAGTCAATTAACATTAAAATTAGAGCAATAGATTCTCAGAGAAATAAACCAAAACACAGCACATTTTAAAAATGTGGCTTCTGTCTTTCAGAACATTTACAAAGACAGACGTGGTTTTAAATGAGTCTTGTGCTAGGCACCCTGAGAAGACAATCTTGGTGATAAGAACAGGAATTTAAAAGATGATATCATGAACATCGCGTGGCCTCTTACTCTTGACAGAAGACAACATTTTCTTCTCAATGTGCATATTTTCATGGAAACAGCATCATAAAGCTAGTGTCCCAGCGAGGATACAGTTATGTCCAGCATTTCCCCAGGAGTTTACAGTGCCTCTTTCCAAATGCAACCCGCAAGCACCAACACTAGCTCCGTTTTCTCCCAGATCTGTAACTGTTTAACTGTAAGTCACAAATTAAATGTTTTTAGAACGTCCACTCATGGATGGAGTGAAGATCACCTCACCCCATAATCACTGTATCTGGATGTTTCTGACAGTAATCGGGAGGCAGACGAGCTAAAGATGCCATGAAGTTCAGCAGCTTTGTTCTGAGACTAGCATGAAAGCTGAGCAGATGGTCACAACCTCAGCGTGGTTTCAGATAGAAGAGGAATGACGTGACATTCAGGCAAGGCTAGCTTCCACACAGCTCTCTGAGACCAAGAGCCCAGCCCCTTGCCATGACAAAGCATGAGATTATTATTGTTAGAGCACCAATTGCTTGTTGATACCCAACTACTGCCTCACTCTTCTGGAGAGATACGGAAATGCCTGTTAACCCCAGATGCAGAGAAAGGCTTCCTTCAAATCCAGATTGGAGAACCGATGAGTTTACTAGGGTTACAGAAACGGCATGAGTGACTTGGGCATCTGTGTCACCAAAAGGCCCAGTCCTTTCCCCTACCACAGACACTATTTTTCCTTGCATAAGGAGTAGATGGAGTTGCTAAGCATTGCTATTCCTCTGAGCAAGGGATGCTAAGCTACATTTGCTCCCCGCAGATGACAGGCTGTAGTAAGGAAAGCTGGTGACGGTACAAAGTCTGCAGGAACTTTCAAGAATTGGGTCTCTTGCTTTATGATAAATGTGTCCTTAGAATTGACTTAGAATCTTTATCATCAGTGTCTTGATATGAAAGATGATTGTGACCAATGTCAGCAGTAGCCACTGCTGGTAGCCAGCTGCTTTGACAGCTGTCAAGACTGTTGGCTATGGGCGTTGTTCAGCATTGCTCTACTAGCTTTGGAGTAAGTGTGGGGGAGGGGCTGTAATACTGAGTCTTGAACTCTGCCTAAAGGAGGTGGCAGAAAAGGTTAGCTAGAAAACTCAAGGCTCCCCCAGGCCTGGAGGGACTTAACATACACCAGCTCTGGAGAATAAAATTGAGGACTCTTGCCTTGAAGCCAAAACTCTAGAACTGATTTTGCAAAGAAAGCAGACACAAAAAGAGATACCATGGCCTGTTGAAATAGGAAGCGGCGGGGCTGCGTCCCCGGCACCCGGCCGCCCGCATGGCTAGCTTATGCCCAGAAATAATTACACGGAAACTGTATTCTTTCAAACACTGCCTGGCCCGGCTAGTTCCAGTTTCTTATTGGTTAGCTCTTACATATTGTTCTAACCCATTTCTAATATTCTGTGTAGCCCACGAGCTGGCTTACCAGGGAGGATCTTAACCTGCGTCTGTCTGGAGTGGGAG
>NW_026068000.1:2597213-2698860 GCF_014885135.2 Alexandromys fortis
TAAGAAAACTCTAGAAATGACAGAGACATCTCGCTGCCTGGACAGTCACCCAAAGTTCCTCTGTACTGTTGGGGCATCCATCTTCGGCCTACAGGCCCATGGTATCCAGAGACATTTCCATGAAGCAGGAAATTTCAAAGACAGTTCAGTCATTTTCTGCTGTGTCCTGCAGAATGTCTCGCAGACTCTTTCATGAAGCAGGAACCCCGAAAGATCATCTCACCTTTAGGCAAGTTCAGCAGTCCTCTCTCTGAGGGTTCTCTGTGTCCAGTTTATGCAACAGTCCAGGCAAGAGCAGTTTCTTGCCCAAATGGCTATCAAACTCCATAAGGATCCTCTTCGATGCCCATCTTCCTCTTGAAGTAGCTGGGTCGTGGGTTCGAGCCCCATGTTGGGCGCCAGATGAAGGCGTAAGTCACGAACAAGGCCACACCAGTTTGGAGTTATGATTAATAGGGTGTTATTTATTTAAAGGGGAAAACTTACAGATCACCGTCTCAGACAACAGCCATCTGCACAACCAGGAAGGGAGTCTAGTCTCCGGCGGAGCAGGAAGTGAAGAGAGTGCCAGAGGAAATAGCCGCTTTTTTAAAGGGAGAGAGGCCACGCCCCAATGGGCTGGTATCACAGCAGCTATTGGTTGGAGGGGCGGAAGAACCTCCCGCAACATCAATGGCCATGACCGTAGCTGCTTCTGATAGGTCTTGCATGCACAGTTTGAATCCAGTGCAATGGCCTCAAAGACATAATCCATTTTAGAACTCTGTAGAAGTCACAGAAGTAATGAATTAATGAAGCAATCATTCAAAATAACATTAATAAACGGTTCTGAATGCATAAGTATATAAGTCCTTGCAATGCCTGTTTGATCACCACTCCTTCAAGTTCAGTGCACTCTGTTCCCTTCTCGTGACATCCTCCACTCCTCCTTTCTTGCCTCTCTATCCTGCTTTGCCCCTTGATTCTGCCTTATCATTTTCCCTCGCAGGAACCTCAGACTAAAATTCTGGAAAGAAATCCTCAGCACAGCCTCGGGATCCGCATGGCAGGTTCTAGTGCCATAGGCGGCATTTTTCCTGGCTGAGAGTCGCAGGGACCCACAGTAACACACCGAAGTGTGAGCTGCCTGCTCTCAGCTGTGGGCTGGGGAGGCCGCCCTAAGTAGAGCTAACTGTCACATATGCAGAATGACACCAGCCACAGGGGCATGTGTGACACTCAGAGGTGCTGACACAGGAGAATTTGATCTGAGGCTAGCAGAGGCTTCACCAAATAAAACCCATGGAATGTATTCCTGCAGTGGCCTGCCGTCCTCTCTCTTGGAATTGCTTCCCCATGGCTGAAATGCCTCGAGATGGTAGGTTGACGCGCATACAGAAGCATATGCTGCTTCTAAGAATCGAACATTTTGTGCTAACAGGCCAGCTCCCACCAATATCTTAATTCACTCCCCCTTTCTTTCCCTCTCCCTTCATTGCCATAACTGGCCATGCCTACCCTTATTTTCTAGCCTGTAGTCCACAGGAGAGAGATACTAATTAATCTGGCTACTTATGTCCACCCAGCTAGACAGTGTCTTCCTCTGAGCCCCCTCATTGATTCCCAGTAATCTATGGATAACTATCCTAGGTCGAGTACTCACTGGGTTTGCACATAGAGACTATTGCCACTGTGAAGCCTCTCTGAGCTGAGCGGCAGCATGATGGATGAGAGGAGACTGGAGAAGACATGGAGACAAGACACACTGACATTTGGGAGAACTGTGTGTCCCACCCTGTGCCTTCTAACTTCTGTACAAAACTATCTAATTAATTCTTTAAAAGATTTCATTTTTCTGCCACCCAGGGTATCAATCAAAAGAGTAAGATTTTAGCATCACCTGTGATAGTGTAACTCAGGAGGCCTCTTGTTCAATGTTCCTGCTAGGCTGTAAGACTGACTCCAATGATGAAGGATTTTTTATGTTTCAGCATAAAAGGGCAACATTTCCGCTAGCTGTGAGGTGTTCCTTTTTTTTTCTCAGCTTTGTCTTATATATATAGGCACAAATACACACACCAAGCACTTCCAACTAGAGAGCACCTACTGTCGGTCAGAATTAGAATCCTTTCCTTATGATGACACAGAGTGTCTGGATTCCTAGGCTCCAGTCGATGCCATCACTTCCAACCTAAGCATGTCCAGGAATAGTTGCTTGGTTCAACATCCTCCCCCCTCTTTAAAAATGAGAAACCACAGTGTTGGAATGTTTGCTAATCTAAGTGTGCTGGCCCTGCTTTCCCTCATTCTTTGATTTCTTATTGTTCCCTTGCGCTCTGACCAGCTGTCAGCTTCTGCCCACACTTGCATCTCTGTCCAGTGCATCTGCCTTGCATGGTCGTCAAGCAGCTAGAGTTGCCAGGTCTCTTTTCCAAGAATGTTTGAGTGTTGTAACAGGATTTCTGGAGTGACTCTGGAGCATGTATCCCGTGTTGCCTCAGGGAGTCCCTCATAGGAGATTCAGCCCTCACTCCCACTCAGCTAACTTGCCCAGTGATTCACCTCTGTCCTCTGCCTGCTCGTCTCTATTTTATGTGCCACACTCCCCAAAGTCTCCTGGAATCTACTTTAAATTAACCTCTTTCCCTCAATACATGGCCCAGTCTTTGTTTTATGAGCATCACAAACAAAGATTTTGTCTTCAGATCTCCCATCAATCAGGTGGAAGACTTGGTCAGGTGAAAGACTTGGTGGAGCAAACTGGTCTTCAAACTCGACTGATCAACTCAGTCCTAATGCTCCTAACTTTGCTATAGCTTCCTCCACTTATGCGTTTTAGTCTTCAATCTGTAGGAATCCCTCAGCTTGCCCCATTGAGCCGAACTTTACCCCTGATCCTCCTTATCCCTCTGACATATCCCAGTTCCAGGGTCACCTCCTGGACTCATCTGCCTGGCCTGCAATAATCCTTTTAAATGTTTTTATTACTATTTGTGTGTGTGTGTGTGTCAGTGCAGGTGTGTGTGTGCCATTATTCCCATATGTAGTTTGGAGAGGCCTGAAATTCCCTAGCGTCGTCTTCATCTTCCAGAAACTAACTCTTCATTATTCTTCCCCTCGACCCATTTGTGCTTTCTTCACTTTTGCTTTCTTTGCCTTTGCTTCAGTTGGTCTTTTTCCTTCCCATTCCTGCCTTCAAGTATCTCTACCATTCTCTTTTCTTCCACCCCCTTCATTGAATGAGTGTGTGTGTGTGTGTGTGTGTGTGTTGCTATGAAGTTCAGGTGAGGGGGAAAGACAATGAAGGAGAGAAAAACAGCAGAGAAAAAAAAACTAATGCATTGAAAATGCCTGTCACCTTGAAGTTGCCCGATAAGTAAATAAGCATCGACTAACTCAATAAAAGTATGTAACATTTACAAAGAACGGGTTTTATGTTAAGCAATCTTTACCTTCATTTCCTGTAATCCAACTACCCCACAAGGTAGATGCCAACCACCTGCATAGTACACACAAGGAAACTGAAGTTTTAAAAACAAACTAGAGTGACCCCGGTTACCCGGATAGAAACAACACGTCTCTGTTCCTGATGCTTGTTTTCTCTTTCAACAGCCTCATGCCTGGGCTTTCTGTATGCTGGTTCACTTAATTCATATTAAGGAATATATTGCTTTATTTATGGTGAGCTGGAAACAAGGCACACATGGCTAAACCCAGTGAAGGCACAGCTCCAGCAACCAGTGTTCACTCAAGCAAGATAGTTAAATTCAACGTAGCCGGCCCTTCATTTATCAGAAGAGTTTGAAGGCCTGGATTTTCTCTTCAGATTGACACCATGGCTAAAACGGCCAGCTCCTAGGTTGTGCTATAGCTAGATAAGCCAAGGAGAGAGCACTCCAGAGAGGATAAGTCAGAAGACAGGAGACTGATTTTGTATCCACGTGAGTTCTGCCAGAAGTCCTATCTTGCCTCCAAACTAAAATTAACTGCCTCACATTCTATGATTTTTTACACGTTATTTACCCATCGTGTGCGTGTGTGGAGACACACACTTGCCAGGGCATGCAATAAAGGTCAGGGGAAATCTGTAGGCATTGTTTTTCCCCTTCCACCACGTGTGTTTTGGGGTCAAACTCAGGTCATCAGGCTTAGCAGGAAGCACCCTATCCACTGAGCCAGCTCACTGGCACAGCTGCCCCTTTCCGTATGGTCTGGCATTGTCCTCTTCCTTTGTAATACTATACACTGCCATGCCTGTAGTAATTTTTTATTTTCTTTTCCATCTCTTTCTCCCCTCCTCTGGAACAAGGATGCTCATGGATCACGTCTGTGTTAGTGGCTGTGCTACAGACATCCGCTTATCACGTGGCTCCTCCTTAGTCGGGAGACCTTTGCTCAAGGAATGGCTTAGGGTGAGATGGGAAAATGACTTTGGATTATGAGGACTCTCTAATCACATGCTTCTGAATTAGCCCTATTGTCTTATAGAAATTAGCTTAGATTTCCCATCTCATGTAATTATATATTCAGCTTCTGAAGCCTTGAAATCAAAATGTGTGAGAGAGAAAAGGCTGTGGTGTAAAGAGCCTTTGATCTACATCCCCACAAAGGACTGGCTCCAGTGTATCCCACCCCATCCTATCAGTGCCCAACCACACGCAATCCAGTCTTCATGCTGTGAAGAAATGTGACCACACCCATGTCTATGACCAAGAGAAGTCACAAAAGATACCATAGAATTAAATGAACTAGAGTTCTCAGTAGTCCTCATTGTCCACTATGTTCAGCGAGTCCGGTTTTATCCCAGGCTTTTCCAGATCGCTGGCCTTGGTGAGTTCCCAATAGAACATCCCCATTGTCTCAGTGTGTGGGTGCACCCCTCACGGTCCTAAGTTCCTTGCTCGTGCTCTCTCTCCTTCTGCTCCTGATTTGACCCTGAGATTTCTGTTGGTGCTCCAATGTGGGTCTCTGTCTCTGTCTCCTTTCATCACCTGATGAAGGTTAATATTCAGGAGGATGCTCAAGATCAATGGCAATGGGTTTTTGATCCTACTGCACGAACTGGCTTTGTGGGAGCCTAGGCAGTTTGGATGCTCACCTTACTAGACCTGGATGGAGGTGGGTGGTCCTTGGACTTCCCACAGGGCAGGGAAACTTGATTGCTCTTTGGGCTAACGAGGGAGGGGGGCTTTATTGGGGGAGGGGGAGGGAAATGGGAGGCGGTGGCGGGGATGAGTCAGAAATCTTTAATAAATAAATAAATAATTTAAAAAAAAGAATTAAATGAACTAAATGCTAAGTGATATGGAAAAGAGGAAACTGCCATCTGTTTGGTTAGAATTCTCATCACCAGTGTACTCACTGCCCAGCAAGGCCCTCTCTTCAACAGACCTGTTTTATAGCATCTAAGACACCCAAAATGACACTATAAACAGAGATACAGGAAATCCCAATGTGTCCTTGTAGCTCAAAGTTGAGCCTGGACCAAGTCCTATAGATGCCCATGGATTGCTTATTATGATCTTACACCTCAGTCCTTTCGGGATGGGATGGGGGTTAACACCACACAGAATTTTTGTTGCATCTTTGATGCAAACTTGTACCATGATGCTACCCAGCTCATTTAATAAAACTTGATTGTCCTGTGTCTCTTTAAGGAGATAAGGCAGAACAATTTTTTCCCTGCATCTAACTATTTGCAGTCCAGGGCCCAGACCTTTTCTCCCCATTTACTCTTATCCAAGTGTATTTCTCCTGCAGTGGCTGTTCCAGGTCCTCCTCACCTGTATTTACAATAGGAATAGGAAGTCCCTGTGCAAGGAAAAAGATGGCTTGTGGATTTTCTCTTCTATTAAAACGTGTGCTTTAATAAAGTTTCTAATTAGATACCATTTATTTTTAAAATACACTTGTTTCTCTCTTTAAAAGTCTATTTTTATTTATGTGTTTTGAGTGTCTCCGTGTATGTATATCCACCACACAAGATATATGATCCCTGAAACTAGATTTGCAGAAAGTTGTGTGCTGTGATGTGGATGCTGGGAACCAAACCAGAATTTTCTGCAAGAGCATCAAGTGCTGCTAAACATTGAGCCATCTCTCCAGTCCCACAATCCTATTTCTTCATAGGCAAAGCAAACATCCAAAGCCATACATGGGGGTATGTATTGAGGCTAAAGCACCCCTAAGGAATGTAGGCACTACTTTGTTCCTTATCTTGAACCTTCAGTGCCCACAAACTCAGCTTGCATGTCCAGCAACCAACAGCTGCTAGGTGCACAACCAGGTTTCTACCAGCTGCCTCAGAGGCACCTCAAAATCCAGAGATCTGAAATGGAAGGTGGTGAGAACTCCCATGTGTGGCTTCCCCTAATACCATATCAGCTTATCTTTGGGGAAATGACAGTCATTCTTGGTACTTCTTTTACGCCGGCTCCTAAATTTATCCAAGCAAGCCCATTTGTTACTTCTTAACACCCTGACTTAGTTACCTATTAGAATTCCAAGTAGATCATCACTCTCTTCCTCTACCTCATCCTCCTTCCTCTAGGTGAAACTTGGAAATGTGACCAGAATGTTTATTCTAAGACATGACTCTGTCATCGCCTTACTGAAAAGCCCAAGTGTAAGAACCTGCATGGATCCCCAGGAGCACATTAGTGCCTGAGTGCCTGGTGTGTATGCTAGATCCTCAGTGCATACTACCATGTACAACTTTTTGCGTCTTCTTTGCATATAAAGAAGCAGTATCATGGGGATGGAGAGATAGCTTAGTGGTTGATATCACTTGTTCTTGCAGGGGACCCAGGTTCAGTCCCCAGCATAAGAAGGTGGATGTGCTACCAATCACCTATGATCCTAAAGTTGGCAACATGGGAAGCAGAGACAGGTAGACCCTGGAAGCTCATGGGTCAGCTAGCCTGGTCTCATTGTCAAGATTCAAGGTCCCTGAAATACTCTGTCTCAAACAGGAGGTGGAAGGTGCATTAAGACCAACACCCAAGGTTTTCCTCTGAGTGCCACACAGGCATCATGCAAAGCACATGTACTCACAGGTGTGAACACACCAGAGAGAAATTAAAAAGAAAATTCTCACCATTCATATTGTAATGGAAAAGCCATTTGCATGGGCTCAAGCCTTCCCAGGCCTGCCGGTTCTCTCAACTGACTCTGGACCTGACGCTGGTGGGCTTTCGGTGACAGCACATACATCCCTTCACACCCCTTTGGCAGACTTTCTCTGGACCACCAACCAGTTCACAAATATCGACACAGAGACTTATTATTACTTATGAAGGCTTGGCCTTATCTTGGGCTCATTTCTTGCTATCTCTTATTTTACATTGTTCCGTGGGGCTTTTTGCTTTTTGCCTTCCTTCCTTTCCTTTTTCTTTCTTTCTTTCTTTCTTTCTTTCTTTCTTTCTTTTTTTCTTTCTTCCTATCTGTGTGCCGCATTCTGTTCATGCAGAGGACTGTAATTCGTGAGTATACCCCTAAACAAATAACCCTCTATTATACTCAGTTCTGAACTAGTTTGGGATTTCTTTTAAGCATCCATCTTCAAAAGGCAGTGAGAAGTGGCCAAGTCAAGGCACTCTACAGATCAAGACTTTATTGTGTATCAAGCAGAGTCAGCCCAAACTGTCAAAGTGTGAAAAAGAGAGTATCTGGGGTAGACTAATTTGGTAGTCATTTGCAGCAACACAAGTTGAGAAGACACTACAGAATACCCAATGAAGAAGAAATGAGGCACGGGTGATGAAGTAAATCACAATATCAGAGGATATATAAAAGAGAGGAAATAAATTTTTAAGGATGCATACATGATGTAAAATAGTCACTTTTCTTTCCAGTTGTTACAAAGGCTCTCAGATGTATAAATCCGTGATCAAAAAGCCACAGGACGATTTTCAAAATATTAACAAGCTTGGGAGGATTCAAAGGAAAAGCTGACTTAAGATTTCACTCTTATTATTCCTGTTGTAGTTGCAGTTGTTGGGGAGCATGCCGCTAACTTTAATATTGGTATTACACTGACGCATATTATAGCTTAATATTAAGATCCCTCACTCTTGGCAAGCTTTGGTTAGAACTGAAGGAGTTAGATCTGAGCAGAATGACAAGAGGGAAGGCACCAAGCCCTAATAGCAGCTTTTATAGAATAAATAGTAATGATATGACAGGTTCTGGAAGACTGGAAGCACTTTGTGAGCCTCCTGCCTTCTTACTTTTGAGAATGAGTCTTTTCCTGTACCTCATCAGCTTAATCAGAGTACAAGATACTGGCTAGTGTGGAGAGAAAAATCTATCAAGGGTCAGAAATCTAACCCTTGTGAATGGTGAGCCTTTTGCACATGCTGTTGAACTTGTCACTTTAAAGCTGCCTGGAGAACACGGACATCTGACAAAGGCTGGATAAATAGGAAGCGTTGAATGTGTCTGACTCACAGACTGACAAGACATCTGACCTTACATTTGAGGTCTGTCTTCTCTTTAAAGCATTCAAGTCCACTGTAGAGCATTCTTTCCCAAAAGGAAGAGAGGAAATCCTCAGACACATTTTTATTTTCTGAATTCCCTTTATCACTGAAGTCGTGTGGTCACCAAATGTGCCCACAGCCTACAGAACTCTAGGAGAGATTGTTTGATTACAGTTGGGAGCCTCAACCACAGAGGCTCTGCTTCATTGTGTCAGCAGTGAGAACTGGGAACCCAGAATGCTGACAAGCCCTACTGAGGCTCCAAAGCAACTCCAAGTGACTTAGAACCATCTGATTTGCAGGCAAGCAAAGCTCTGCACTTAGTACCCAACATAGCACAAATGGCTCTTCCTGTAACTCTTTTCTCTTCTGCCAAAGTGTTGATTGAGCACAGATTTTTTTTTTCAGTGCCTTACAAAAATCAGCTGATTATTTATCTAAGGCAACCTGGACCTTCTGATGAACATTATTTTTTTAATAAAGGCCATAAATTTTGGAAGTCACCATTAAGTCATCACTATATTTATTAATTCAGTGTTATCTCTTGCTTGAACTACAGAGAACAAGGAATTGAAACCTTGGTTGTAATATTCTAAAACATTGGGTGGGGTGGAATAAGAAGAGAAATGACAGAAGTAAGTCATTGCATGTGGTTCTTAGTGCTCTGAAGAAAACCAGCAGGTAGGGGATTACAAGGAGCATGGCTTAGAATGGGGTGCTTGGAAAGGCTTAGTTACAGAAGGACTTCCTGAGAATTAAGTAGTGAAGAACCAGCTGTGCTGTCTGCCAGAAGCCTGAATACGTACTCCAAGTCAACAAAGGTTTGGGCATGGGAAAAAACAATGAGAGAATAGTCAGGCAATGGGGGTCTGAGAAACGATGGCTCAGGTGTCATTCATGTGTGTGAAGTGGAGAAGTCAATGAGGCGTCAGGAGGCTGAGCAGGCTGCGTGTTAATTGTTATGTGTAGTGCTAAGAACAGAAGTACAGGTGCAGCATCTGAATTAGGAGCCAGGGTCTCCAAGACTGAGAGCAGGGACGAGAGAACAGTAAAGAGACTTCAGGGAACACAGTTTCACAGGAAGAGCTGGTTCATGGTAATTAGAGATTATTAACAAATTCTTCTTGGCCATCTTGTATTTAAGTTCATGTTTCTCGAGCTATCCGGGAAGCAAACTGGACACCAGGGGAATAGCCCCTTACTTCTTTGTCTAAGGGAGAAATGGATCCAGATAATAAAGTTTCATTTACTTGAGAAAGAATAAAATTAGCAGAATATGGGATTCTAGTAAGAGAAAATTATAAAAAACAATCAAACATTCTAGAATTCTCAAAATAGAAGGAGAATTTGATGGCGACAGAGGTCTAGTGGCACAGCAAAAGACTGATTTTCTTTTTGTTTGGGTTTATTTGTGGGGCAAAAAAAAATGTAACTGATTAGGTTGCATACTGAGACACACAAATCACAGTGGAGATAGTAATGACCAACTGAGGAAACTTGAAATTCATTTTACCATGGTGATAAAATAACGTTACTACTTTTCCTGAAGTAACAATAGTTATGATTTTCATTTGTAGTGATAATAGAGGCATTAGTAATATAAAAATAATCATGGCAGCTTGTTACAGTCCTATGTGAAGTATTCTTCATGCACATCTGCCAATAACTCTATGATCTTTCCAATGTACAGGGAAGTCATATATAATTGATAACAACTTTATGGGCCATAAATCTTTTATTAGAACAAAGAAGGAACTGGGCTTTGAAGAATCCTGACAGTCTCTGGGAAAGAAAGCAGATGAATAGCTTTAGAGATGAAAGCTCAACTAGGTGTCTCAACAGAGCAGATGGATTGTGGCAGGTCTTTTATGAGGCTGCACAAGCTAGTTTGTGGTAATTAAAGATTATTAACAAACTCTTCTTGGCCATCTTGTATTTAAGTTCGTGAAGTCCTGCTGTGTCTGAAGGTGACTCCACTACTCATTTCTCTGCTCTTACACTTGATTAGTAGAAAAGTCTTAATTATCTTTGAAGACCAAAGTCCAATCATTCATCCACAAAATTTGAGGGCATCTACCACCAGCTATAGACCATTGTAGACACAGGGATTATAAACAATAAATATCAGAAAGTTTTCCCTCTTTTTCTACCTGTACCCTGGTGGTGCCATGTATTACTCCCTGACTTATCTGTTAATTTTTCCAGTACCACACTTAAGGCCCTAAACATTTATCATCTATCTTTTCCGAGTCTAAACGAGAGCGTGCCCATCTCTGTTCACAGCCCTCCAACAGCTCCTTAGCTTACCCAAAGTAAAAGCCAATGTCTTTAAGAGTTTTGTTCTCATTAGAAATACCACATATAAAACCCAAGTTTCATGGCTTCCCCTTCCCAGACAATGCAAGTTATAGGAAGGAAATAATCAAAAGATAACCACTTGAAAAGTGGGCTATTAAGTCAGGAAAGAGAAAAAGCAGCTTCTACACAATAAGTCATCAAAGACATCGTTCTGGATTCTGCTCTTTCTCCAAGTAGGGAAGATGGACAATCTTATTCATGAATAGAATTGTATAGTATTGTGACTATAACTCACGTTATCATGATAAATGAATTGAAAATGAAGTATTTTATGGCTAGAAACCAAATATGAGTGAGTACATCCCATGTTCCTCTTTTTGGGTCTGGCTTACCTCACTCAGGATGGTGTTTTCTATTTCCATCCATTTGCCTGAAAACTTCAAGAAGTCCTTGTTTTTTACTGCTGAGTAGTACTCTAATATGTATATATTCCATACTTTCTTCATCCATTCTTCAATTGAAGGGCATCTAGGTTGTTTCCAGGTTCTGGCTATTATAAACAATGCTTCTATAAACATAGAGCATATACTTTTGTTGTGTGATAAGGCCTCTCTTGGGTATATTCCCAAGAGTGGTATTGCTGGGTCCATGGGTAGGTTGATCCCGAATTTCCTGAGAAACCTCCACACTGCTTTCCAGAGTGGTTGCACAAGTTTGCATTCCCACCAGCAATGGATGAGTGTACCCCTTTCTCCACAACCTCTCCAGCAAAGGCTATCATTGGTGTTTTTGATTTTTGCCATTCTGACAGGTGTAAGATGGTATCTTAAAGTTGTCTTGATTTGCATTTCCCTGATCGCTAAGGAAGTTGAGCATGTCCTTAGGTGTCTTTTGGCCATTTGAACTTCTTCTGTTGAGAGATCTCTGTTCAACTTAGTGCCCCATTTTATAATTGGGTTGATTAGCCTTTTACGGTCTAGTTTCTTGAGTTCTTTATATAGTTTGGAGATCAGACCTTTGTCAGTTGCGGGGTTGGTGAAGATCTTCTCCCAGTCAGTGGGTTGCCTTTCTGTCTTAGCAACAGTGTCCTTTGCTTTTCAGAAGCTTCTCAGTCTCAGGAGGTCCCATTTATTCAATGAGGCCCTTACTGTATAATTCGGGTTCTTAGAGAAGCTAAATAAGAAGGAGAACCCAAAGAAAATCATATAGGCATCCTCCTGAATATTAACCTTCATCAGGCGATGAAAGGAGACAGAGACAGAGACCCACAATGGAGCACCGAACTGAAATCTCAAGGTCCAAATCAGGAGCAGAAGGACAGAGAGCACAAGCAAGGAACTCAGGACTGCGAGGGGTGCACCCATACACTGAGACAATGGGGATGTTCTATCGGGAACTCACCAAGGCCAGCTGGCCTGGGTTTGAAAAAGCCTGGGTTAAAACTGGTCTCGCTGAACATAGTGGATAATGAGGACTACTGAGACCGCAAGAACAATGGCAATGGGTTTTTAATCCTACTGTACCTATTGGTTTCGTGGGAGCCTAGGAAGTTTCGTGGATGCTCACCTTACTAGACCTGGATGGAGGTGGGTGGTCCTTGGACTTCCCACAGGGCAGGGAACCCTGATTGCTCTTTAGGCTGACGAGGGAGAGGGACTTGGTTGGGGGAGGGGGAGGGAAAGGGGAGGCAGCAGTGGGGAAGAGACAGAAATCTTTAATAAATAAATAAATTTAAAAAAAAAAGAAAATGAAGTATTTTTCAAATGAACAAATACATTACTTTAGTAAATGCTAATGAAACTGAGATGATTGTTAGTGTTTGATAATTAGTCTTGCTACAATTTTTAAGTTGTAATTTATGAATTTAACTCTTCTATATATTGTAAAATGCCCACCCCTAAAACAACAAAAATTGCTGTCTAAATATAACTCTGGGTTTCATGTCCATTCAGTGGTACTACTTGGAATAACAGACTCAGTGAGCCTCAGGAATCACTGAGACACAGAATGACTGATTTTCACTTCATTTCATTACAGACAAAATCAAAATAGAACTTTCAGGGTCCTCTCATCTCTGTCTTAAGGACACTAATTTTTGCTTCCTATTGTTGGGTCTTCTATTAAAAAAACACTTATTATAAAATGTTTATTTAGCCTGCCCTGCTGAATTGTTTCTACTAGATTATACTCAATGTGCTTTCTTCTGCAGCGTCTGAAAACAAAGATGCTAAGCTTTTATCTACTATCCTCATGTTTGTGAATGTGCATCTAACATGTCTTCTTCCTGTTTTAACAGAACTCTGAGGTGCACATGCCTGAGGACCTAAAGGAGAAAAGGGGGAATCTGCCCAACCTGGGGGGACCTGCTAGGGTTTTAAGGAAGAGCAGCCATTCCCAAGGGGAGGATGGAGCTCCCCAGTCATCAACAGATAACTCCAAAGAAATGCACCAAGTAGCTAAACCTCAAGCCTTTCAGAAGCCCATCGAGATGAATTGGCCACTAGTCACTAGGCCCTTAAACAAAAGTTCAGTCCAAGGCGACAACAAATGGAAGAAAGCAGATGCAACCCAAGAGAGACGTCGGTCCTTCCTTCATGAGTTTTGCAAGAAATACGGTGGGGTAAATGATCCCAAATCCAGTCTTTTTCATATAGTATCCAGAATCTATGTAGAAGACAAACATAGAACTCTGTACTGTGAAGTGCCAAAGGCTGGCTGCTCTAACTGGAAAAGGGTTCTGATGGTCCTAAATGGATTGGCTTCCTCTGCATACAATATTTCCCATGACACTGTTCACTATGGAAAGCATCTGAAAACCTTAGATAGCTTTGACTTAAAAGGAATAGACATGCGTTTAAAAGCCTATACCAAAGTCGTGTTTGTTCGAGATCCCATGGAAAGATTAGTGTCAGCATTTAGGGATAAATTCGAGCATCCCAACAGTTACTATCATCCGGTGTTTGGAAAAGCGATTATAAAGAAATACCGACCAATTGCCAGTGCGGAAGCATTAAATAATGGATCCGGAGTAAAATTCAAAGAATTTGTCTCCTATCTGTTGGATGCTCACCGTCCAGTAGGAATGGACATTCACTGGGAAAGGGTCAGCAAACTCTGTCATCCATGCTTGATCAACTACAACTTCATAGGGAAGTTTGAAACATTAGAAGAAGACGCCAATTACTTCCTGCAGCTGATTGGTGCTCCAAAAGACCTGAAATTCCCGAACTTTAAGGACAGGCACTCATCTGACAAAAGAACCAGTGCTCAAGTGGTAAGGCAGTACTTAAAGGACCTGACTAGAGCAGAGAGACAGCGTCTCTATGACTTTTATCACTTGGACTATTTGATGTTTAATTACACAACTCTACATTTATAATTTGCATTCATTTTCTAAAGCCCTACATTGATTTAATGATGATGGCCTCAAATCAACTCCTGTAATTTTCCTACAATTCTCTGTATGGGGGAAATTTAGCTAAGTGAAGTTGTCTTGATTGAATGAAGATTTTTTTTTCTTAACCAAAGAGTATGACAGCAATTGGCACAAAGTTATTGGAAAATCATCTCAAGGAGATGTATAAACAACTCGAAGTGCTTTTAAATGTTGGGAAAAGAGCTGTTTTGGCATTGTGGCACATACCGTGGCAGCAATAACCTAGCCAACTGATGCATTAACCAAGAAAGCCTCTTGCATGTAAAATAAGGGGGTCAAAACTGGAGAGAATTATGTATCCAAATCCTGGCATCAATCTTCTAACATGAATGAACCTATTCTTAGCAGTCTGTAGCACATGCATCAAATGGCTGGGTGGTGTTCTTGTACCCTGGTCTTCCTCTCCACTGTGATGATGGAGCCATTTTGAAATGTTTGGGCATAGGCATTTTACTATTGGTCTGGAGGCACTCTGTGATTTACAACATGAGAGTAGAACAGAAAAACAGATGAAGCTGTGACTTTTTTTAACAGCCAGTAAAAATGCACAACATGCTAAGATCAAAACAACAAAAGCAACCTTTCTCTTCCAGGAGAAACTTCAGGGAATTGATTTTCTTTGTGGGAGGCAGGGCATTGGACCCTACATGAGAAGACAAAGGAGTACAACCAAGCAGGTCCTCATTTCTAGACACCATCAGATAGAAATGTGCTCTCAATTCTGCTTTAATTCGAAAGGGGGCAATTGTTTCAGGATGGAATAATCATCAAAAGCAAAAGTTGCCATTCTGAATGTAGAGCTCTAACAATAACAGAGTTTTATAAGAATATTACTTGAATTAAAGCACCATGTGCAGAACTTTCTATGCAGAATACCCTCTAAGAATAGCTTTTGTTTGCAGCCTAATTATTCAGCTTGGGAATAACTTTTTAAGAACTAATATACCACTTCAAAGACAGGTTATGTTCTGGAGGATAAACATAACAAGAGCCCCTAGAAATGTTTTTAATAGGCTTATGCATAAGCAAATTAAGGTATTTTCTTCCTAAGTTTAAATACTCTATACTAACAAAGTCAAATACCAATGCATGCAAATATTAAATCAAAGTCTTTGGAAAACAGGACCATGTGTCACCCTTATGAAAAGTTGTAATGCACTTCGGAAATTTTTTCCAAGGGATCTAAAATTTAAAGACAAGTTCAGATGAGAAGTACATTTTAATTAGTTAACTACTAGCCTGACTTAAGCAAACCACATGTCAATCAAATCCTGTGGAAATGTTTCTTAACCATGTTTCTCTTCCTAAGCTATCGTTTTTGATCAGTAAATACCCAGCTGTCTTGCTAAGAAAGCTAGGTCTTAATATTTGAATATTAATAGACCGAGATGCTTGTAGTCATACGTGTCTCATTTTGATTTTCCATTTCATGGCTGAGTATTCATAAATTGCTTCACTGTGTGCACACACCGCCCTATCTCCTCCGCATCTCCCAGGAGTGGGTGAACTGTAGTGGGCACACCAGCAGCAGCAGCAGCATTAAACTCCGCACACCAACCTTCGCCTGCTTTCCACCCCATTTCTTTGTGCCTCTAGACCATACACTTAAGCCAAGTAATCTAGATTATATAAATTAAAGTGTTTCTGTATTGGGTAGAGTGAATTCCTAGTAACTTGGAGACCTTGAAATTATCTTTTTCTGGAGAGAGAAAAGATAAACACTTCAGAGACCTGAACGTTTATTCTCACACCACTCAAAGCTCATTTTAGACAGTGGCTGTTGCAAAGGCAGCATTCCTAAATAGAAGAAATAAACAATGATAACAGCAAAAGTATATTTTTAACCACACTCCACTTTCATAGCTCTGGAAAGAAAAATAAAAATACTCTCTCACATTAGTATTTCTCATACACCGGGGGACGTATTTGTGCACCATGTTGAAGCCTCCACAAATCCTCCGCTGGTGGGGAGTGAGAGAAGGATGACGCACCTTGCTCTCCCCATCACTCCGTGACTTTGGCTGGGAGATGAGGCCACCCTACGTGTGGTTTCAGGCTTCGGAGTCCAGGCTACCTACCCTCTTCAACCACAGTGTGAAAATCTTAACTGTAAACTTCCAGAAATAAACAACTTGTAATTTTTAAATTGTACAGATCCTAAGGTGAGATTTCTCACTTCCTCTCTATTTAGCATGAAATCTCAGTGGGCCCTTTAACCAGTGCATCCATGTTGTATATGCTACCTACCCATGGTAGCCATTGGGTTATCAAATCGGCTTTCATGGGATTACAGTGTTTGTGTTAAAGTGCCTTCATGTAGTGGTCTAATGCGACCTCACAATGCCTGTGTCACTGACCTCACCTCATCTCATCGGGCAAGCGTTCATCACTCCACATTATATGAGAGAAGGAGGTGCATTCCAACAAGGTGTTTCAAGAAAGGGGTGGGTGATAACACATTGCTATGAATTTTATTATAGTATAGTGTCATGAGTGTTCTCTTTTTATTAGTTATTCTTAATCTCTTATTAGGTCTGATTTATAAATTAAATTTTATCATAAGCATGTATTCATAAATAGGAAACCAGTAACCTATATAGATTTAGGTACTTCCTGTGCCTTCAGGCATCCCTGGGGAGTGTGGAGCACACCTATAGGGGACAGTTCCACTTAGCCCTTTTCTGACTCTTTCTGCCTATATTACTAAAGATAATATACTCTGAGGCTGTCAGTATATACAATCAGACTCTGAGGCTGACACTGTACATAGCTGTGCATTCTACAGACCAGCTTTGACTTTTCTCACTGAATAACAACCTACTATATATCTGCTCCTTTAGATGACTTTATTCAGAGCCAACAAAGCCAATCACTATCCTAGATCTGTCATTCTATTTGAGTCTGCTTCATTCATCTTCCTTGAACTGTCCTTCTTTGTGAGCCAACTCAAGTTCACATTCAAGTATCAGCTTGTGTACATAAAGCCATGTGTGTGCAGCACTGGGCAAACATAATTTCATGAATGTAAAGACAAGGGAACTAATCCAGACTCAACCTTGCAGATGTTCAACTTTCCCATATTAATGCCGATGTGCACAAGATGTTTCCTCTGAGAAACCAGCAAGAATCTATTTGCTTTAATACTGGAGAGTAGCTTGGTGTAGGCTATTCTGCTATTCCTGTCTTGAATTCTTATGAGACAACAAGTTGAAATGATTCTAAAGCCACAGTTTATTTAACTGGAAACCACCTATGCATAGGCATGATTGATGTGATTGCGCCCAGATACTGCCACACCCTCTTACAGAATGTATATGTACAAAACACCCAACTTTCTGATTTCCTCATGTGTGTTTGGAAATACCCATTAAGTCGATGGAAATGTGGTCACATGCTATCTTCCCTTAACTTCACAATCTATAAAATATTCCCCAGCAATTCAAGGACTATTTGGCTGCCCTTCATAATTAGAAGGAGGGAAACATCTTGAATTTTGTGAGAACTTATTCTCTGTCTTTTAAAATGAATAGTATTTATCAAAGAGCTATATATAAGCAGATACACGGAATTTTGAAAGCTTTGGTGCATATCTGGAGGAGTTATCAGAACTTGGGACACATGGGCTGGGTGGCAGTAAGCATTGCCCTGCTGTGTCCTTGCATTTGGTGTCTTGGGGCATCTTCAGCCCTGGGCCTGCCTGGCATGTGGAGTAGCAGAAGCCTTGCTTCCAGGCAGAATCCCCAATGTGTTCTACTATTTCAGAAAGTACTAATCAGTAGACTTTGCCCACCTGGGAACTGTAGACCAAAGCAAATTCAGCTTAATCCTACCTTAAGGAGCATTCCTCTTCAATTATAATTATTAACGATATCATTATCATACAGAACATGTTTCAATATTTAGTGTGCATGAGGCACTCTTAAAAACCTTCCATATAGTCATCTATTTAATCCCCCCAGCCAATCCAGCTTCAGTGCTACTGTAAGCAGCCGCTTCCTTCCCACATGTAATAAGAGAACCGGAAGCCAGCTGGGCTTAAGTGAGTTGTCAGAGGAGCAGGAGCTAGTGAGCCCTACTAACAATGTATTTGTAGACTGAAATTTTCACTTTTTCCTTCTTTGACATGCAGAATAACTAAAAATGAAAAACACATAGTATAATCTTTAAAGTATTTTTTGAGACAGGATCTCACTATGAAATACTCTTTGTTCTGACTCACTATATAGACCAGGCTGGCCTCAAACTCACAATGATCTGCCTCCTCTCCTCCCGAGTGCTTGGAATAAAGGCCTGTGCCACCACATCCGGAAGAGAATATTTCAGATATAAACATATGTGGCCGTGTATTTAGCCAGCTAGTTACTGCATTTCAGGTCAGCTCATCTTTTATCACTACAGAGTTAATCTGATTGGTCCCATGATTTAGGATGAAATGAGTATTTAGCCTCTGCCACACATTTTTAACCACACTTGCTCAGGCATCATAGTGTTTTTGAAAGAATAAAAGAGTCCATGGAGCAAGTCTAGCCTAATAGAAAAACTTGACTAAGAGAGTCTGGTCAGAGTAGACATCTTGTCGGGTGAACAACAAAAACAACAACAGCAGCAATGTATAGAACTAACATCATCAAACTGGGTGCACACAGCCTTCCCTAGAACCTCAGTGGGGAAGCTGAAGCCGTCAGCTGAAGTTCCCCGTTAAGCTTTCTCTGCACAGCTGACCTTTTGGCCTCTCACTCCCAGTGCAGGCGTATTTGTAACGTAGATGGATAAGCAATGGTAACATCTGTTGGAACAGTAAACCTTTTGCCCTGTTCTCAAAGGCACAATGTTTTACTTTAGGACTGTTTGCTGTTCTCTTCCTTGCTTGGCATAGAGTGGGCAGTGGGCAGCTCATCCCCCAGACAAAAGGTCTTTGGAAGCACTATGAGAAAAATACACGTGGATTTCAAACTGGGGGCAACACCACTTCCAGAGACTGTTTCTTGGTAAACTCAAACAGTACATGACAATTTACAATATAATGTACATTATATCTTAGTTGGGATTTCTATTGCTGTGAAGTGACATCATTACCACAGCAACTCTTATAAGGAAACTATTTGATTTGAGATGGCTTAACAGTCAGACATTTAGTCCATTATGGTCTAGGTAGGAAGAACGGTGGGTGCAGACAGACCTGGTGCTGGAGAGCTCTGGATCATCAGACAGCAGGAAGAGAGAGTGACACTGGGCCTGGCTAGAGCATCTGAATCCTCAAAGCCCACCCCCAGTGACACACTTCCTCCAACAAGACCACACCTTCCAATAGTGCCACTCCCTTTGAGCCTATGGGAGCCATTTTCATTCACACTGTCACACGTTATAGTACTGCAGATGGCTGAGGCTCTGAGAGAAGCACAGTGAAACCTCCAAGGGTCCTGTCGGAAATGAGGCAATGCTTCTTTGTCTGAGTTCGTCTCCAGAATCATCTAAGCACCAGGTAAACCTGGACTCAGAAGATTGCAGAAAAGAAGGGTGTTTGTGTTTCACACTGAGCTGGACCACAAAAGCTTCACCCTGGGACACACAGAGCCTGAAAAGAGTAGAATTGGGGGGTTCAGCTGAACGTAGCCCCACATCACTCAGTTCTCAGAACTGCTAAGTCACTCGCTGGCCTGACTACTTCCCCAAGATCCTGCCCTTCCATACCAATCTATTCCAATCCGTGAAATCCTTCCCTCCCTTCCCATCTCTAAGCCTCAGCTCAGGTGTCACCACTATTCATAATGCTCGCCTCTCTATGAAGCTATACACATGACAACTATACATTACTGTCCCCACAACTTTCCAAGCAATTTCTTAGATCATTTTAAAATGTCATATCTTCATAAACAATCAGATTCCTGGAAAAAGGGCAAAATCAGTCTTACTTCAAGTGACATGCATCAGCTCTTTCTTGAGTTAATGCAAACATCCCTTCTTTCCCCTTTTTATTATCTGCTTGCTTGTTACTTGTTCTACCATTTATGGATATGCAAGTTCTGCTATTAAGGCTGGATGGATGGCCCATCAGCTAAGAGTGCTTGTTGCTCTTGTAGAGGACCTGGATTTGGGTCCCAGCACACACATGGCAGCTCACAACTATCTGTATCTACAGTTCCAGGAGAGCCAACACCTACTTTCTTCCTCCTTATGAACTTCATACACACAAAGCACACACACATACATGCAGGTATAAAAGTAAATAAATTTATTTTTAAAAGTTTTAAATCTGTTATCATTGGAATGTATCTTAGCTTTTCCAAACCCTATGGAATGTGTCCTTTCACGTGGAAGAAAGGTACTTGCATTTGATTCGCTCTTCTCTGTGCCTAGCAGAGCAGGGCGTAGCCAACCACTGTAACAAATGCTTTGGTGCAGAGGTTAACGGTGTTTCTCTTACTGTATATATTGGCTAATGGTTTCCAGGCATTTGAAAGACTGGTGGATATAGAGGGAAGAATTAAGCCAGAGTATCTAAAAGGAGAGATCTTGGGTTTTTGGCTCTTTAAGCTAATTACATGAATGAGTTACACTAGCCCAACTTTAAAGTGAACCTCATTGGTAATGTTACACAGCATCAAGGTTTTAAAAATTGTGACAAGGACCAGCAGGGAAATTCTACTCATTGCAAAGAAATCTCATTTAACCTTCAGAGAGCCACAAGTGTTTAAAAACCATGAGCTGGATCCAGAGAGATGGTTCAGAGGCTGAAGCACCTACCACACATGAGTTAGGACCAGAATTCAGATCCTTAGCACCTACATAATAGCAGGCTTGGAGGCCCACTTGTAATCCCAGCACTTAGGGGGTAGAGACAGGGGATGCCCAGGACAGGCAGGCTGGCTAAGACTAGTTCTGTTCAACAACCAATTATTTCTCTGTAGATAGAAAATAAGTGAGTGAAAATGTCAGTCAAGGTCAATCTCACACATGAGCCCATGAGTCAACACTCATGCAGAATTTTTAGAAAATGGGAACCCTCTGGTGATTGTCTATAACCACTCTGGGCTTTATGGGAGCTGGCATGTAAGCCTGCAAGGAACTTGCTGCCATTTCTCTGTTGAATTCTTAGAGAGAATCCTCCGTGCCAACAGAAAACAGGTTACTTTTACTTTATCAGCAGAGAGGAAAGGGAGAGTGAAGGCTATGGATAGCTATGTGATCCTGACGGAAATAGCCTGGGGGAAGTAGGAAACGGTGAGGAAGCCAGCGGAAAGTCAGAACAGAAAATGTTTCCACCGGGTATGCTGGTTGGTAGTTGTGCTATACCTATGCTCATCGTAAAATCAAACATGTTGATCACGTGTAAATGTCCATGATTTTCTTTGTCTACCCCAACCCTAATACCTCCCTCCACCCCATAATACCCAAAGTTAAAAATAGTATACAAACAGACTCTGTCACCCCACACAAGCAAATGTTCCCATGCTGGCCTTGCGACTCCTGTGTGGGAAAGATCATGGCGAGAAGTGGACCCTTTCACCTATTTTTCACTAAGCAAAGGTGACTCCCTCTATCGTCTCAAGTGTTACTTCCCTCATCTTTAAGTTGCTCACCTACAGGAGAGATGTAAATTTATTGGTCTTTCATTCAATTGCATTTCTAGTATGATGCACTTTTATTATTTGGAAGAAAAATTCAAACAAAACCAATTTCAGGCCGTAGAGGAGCCATTCATGGAGTTCTTCTAGGTAGCAGACACTAGAGAAACATCTTATGCACATGTGTTCAATGGCATGAACAGCATGCCTGATTCTTCATGAAAATGAGATTTTGTTCTACTCTACCCACCATTTTATAAATGAGGAACCTGAGTGTCAGAGGCTTAATAACTATCCCAGAGCCAGCCAAAGACCACACACAGCAGCCCACAGGCCGGATTTAGAAAGAGATATATTTGGCTTGGCCTACAATGCATTCGACTTAATATTTGTTACTTGCCAACATTTTAACACTGGAACCTTTTCATGAACAACAGATTTGCTATACCAAATTCATTTTAAAATAATTGAGACAGGCGAAGCTGGCTGGAGATCCCTCCACCTGCCTGGCCCCTCAATACCTCACTTTTCAGCATCTGCTCTCTCTTCACCCACCATGCTTGCAAAGGAGAAGTGGTTGCTGACTGAGCACAATGCTATTTATATGATATTCTTGGTGGTATTTCTATTGTGTAATGCTGCTGTCTGCTGAGCATCTGCATCCACCCTTGGATGCTGCTCAGGCTTTAGTGCCACACCCAGTGGGCTTTCCAGACCGATTCCCAACATGTGAAAAAGTCTCTTTGGACCAACCACAGAGATGTTGGGGCAAGTACAATAAATTTCTTTGCCATATTTCTGTCTTAGCCACTGGGTGCCCCTGAAGACAGCATGTCTTTGCAATTCCCTTAGCAGAAGCTGGGCATTGTTAATACCCTTAGAATCTTAGGTCCTAGGAAACAGGCACTGCCTTCTACTGGTCCACCCCAGCTGTTTTTCTACTTCATTATTTACGTGTGTGTGTGCGTGTGCGTGTGTGTGTGTGTGTATGCGTGTCTTAGAAGGGTTTCTCTTGCTATGAAGCAACACCATAACCCCGACAACTCTTATAAAGGTAAACATTTGAGGGGCTCATTTACAGTTTCAGAGGTTCAGTCCATTATCATCATAGCACGGGCATGGCAGCTGTGAGTAGGGTAGCATGCAGGCAGAGGTGGTGCTGGAGAATTCTACATCTTGATCCAAAGGCAACAGGAAGTGAACTCTCACTGGATATGGCTTGAACGTAAAAGAAACCTCAAAGCCCGCCTTCACACTGACCAACTTTCTCCAACAAGGCCATACCTCATAATAGTGCCAATCTCTCTGGTGGCCATTTTCTTTTAAACCTCCACTGTATGTATGTGCATGTTAGTATGTACACTTGCATGTAATACATACAAAGGTCAGAAGAGAACATCAGATCCCCTGCAGATGAAGTCTTAGGTGGTTGTAAGCTACCTAACGTGAGTGTTGGGAAGTCTGTGTACTTAATCTCCAGCCCTCAGACTGTTTTTCTACAACTTGTCTTCACAAACCTCTGTTCACCTTTTCTTTGCTCTGAAAATGATCAGCTTTCCTGCTGACTCTGAAAACCCAGCTGGTGAACTTCCTGTCCCTGAGATCTGGCATCATTCTGCTGACCTCAGCAATTCCTAGGAACATTCCACTAATTTTTTTTTACTTTACTTCCAACCTCTCCACTTAGCGAGCAGGAGAAAACAAAAACAGACTTGGCCCCACACCACAGGAGACTCATGGCAGACTACATATTACCTCATTTCATTCATTTGTTTATTTAAAGTGTTTCCAAAGTTTAGAAAAAATGCAAAGAAATGCACTTGAATGCTAGAACATCTATCAACTCAAATTGATAATTTTATTAGGTCGACTAGTCTTTAGGGAAACTAAACACTTGTTAAATTTATTAACTTATGCTTTTCTTTAAAAAGAAAATCCAAGATCCTATGCAAGATTCCCTGAATCAGGGTCATTATGACACCCAGTTGGAAATCAATAAGCTGTTTCCTGGAATGATTCTTACAAGTATCAAATTCTGAAGGTCAATGTGGTGTGTGTGTGTGGTATGTGTTTATGTGTGTGTGATGTGGTGTGGTCAGGTGTATGTGATGTGGTGTACATGAGTATGCGTGGCTGGTATGTTGTGTGTTTATGTGTGTGTGGTGTGGTATGTGGTGTGTGTGTGGTATGTGTGTGTTTATGTGGGGGGGGTTGGTGTGGGTCAGGTGTATGTGATGTGGTGTACATGAGTATGTGTGGCTGGTATGTGTGTGTGTTTATGTGTGTGTGGTGTGGTATGTGGTGTGTGTGTGTGTGTGTGGTGTGGGTTGGGTGTGTGTGATGTGGTATACATGGATGTTTGTGTGGTGTGTGTGTGTTTATGTGTGTGGTGTGGTGTGGGTCGGATGTGTGGTATGTGTGTGGTGTGGTGTGTGTGATGTGGTGTACACGGTGTGTATGTGTGTATGTGTATGGTATGTGTGTTTGTTAATGTGTGTGTGGTATGAGTGTGTTTGTTTATGTGTGTGTGTGTGTATGGTGTGGATTGGGTGTGTGGTGTGGTGTGGGTCGGGTGTGTGCTTATGTGTGTGTGGTGTGATGTGTATAGGGTGTGTGGTGATTATTTCTTGTAAGTCCTGGTCAATTATTAGTGATAATAAGATGAGCCTTCCCATTTTGTCACTTTGTTGAAAAGTTGAAAGTCTCCCAAATTCGAGGCAGGTCTTCAAGTCTTGGTACCAAAATCCCCTGGGACACTGAGCACTTCGGAAGCAGAAGGTTGGAGCCTGATGTCTGCCAAGTGCAGGAACTGGAGCTGAAATGATGAAGAGAGTTATGGGACAGCAAGAGGACGGCCCAAAGTTTCTGAGAGCTTTCGGGATAAAATGGGGAAATGGAAACTTCCCTTGTTAGAAACACAGAAGACAAATGGGCCTTTTAGGGGCTTGGCAACTCAGCCGCACACTCAGCACAGCAAAGACAAGCTGAGTTTCTCCAATAAAAAATAGAAAGCTGTTTTCAAACTGACCTAAGATGATGGGAAATGGAAAATATTTGCTATTTGGGTTATTAGTTTGAGAGTGAGCGCCCCGGGAAATATTTTGCAATTTAACTTAAATGACAGAAACCATACTTTTTCTTGGACTTCATTAAAGGTTCGTCTCCCTCACCTTTTGATTGAACCATCTGACCTAAGCCACACCGGGCCCATTCTGACTGACACACAAGTACAGTGATTTCCTGTGGCTCCGATTACAGTTCCACAACACAAACTTTCACCTGGACTGTTGGAGAGAATAAACCTCTGAAAATACATCTGCTTTTCTTTTCTCTCCCTCCTTTGTATGTGTGTACACACGTGTGTGGATAGATGCGTACACACATTGATGAATGCGCATGTGGAAGCCAGAGCTCAACCTTGGTTGTCACACCTTGGAATACTACCTACCTTATATTGCGGTTTTCTGCTGTTTGTTGAGACCTGGTCTCTTATTGGCTCAGAGCTCATCAGTTAGCCCAGGCTAGATGACCAGCAAGTCTGCCATCAGCTTGAATCTGCCACCCCAGTCTGGAATTACAAGTGTGCACCATGCCCGGCTCCCCATGTATCCCAATGTGGATCTAGAGAATCAGATTCAGGTTTTTCTGTTACAAGACAAGCGCTTTTCTTACCATTACCTCCCTGAGCCCAGCCTTAACTTCTTTGTTTTTAATTTATCTTAATTGTGATTATGTTATATGTGTCTATCTGCCTGTGGGTATGCGAACATGAATGCAGAAAAGCCAGGAAAAAAAGAGAAGCCAGAAAACAGCATCAGCTCCCCTAGACCTGGAGTCACGGGTAGTTGTGAGCTACCCAACGTGGGTATTCTGAGAGAGCAGCATGTGCCCTTAGCCACTGAGCACTCTCCAGCCCCTAGCCCATCATCTTTAAGTGCACAATTCAGTGGCATTGAATAGACTCCAGCTGTACACTGCCCCGACTCCATCGGTGTGGTTCAGCTTCACAATACTGGAACAAACAGTTGAAGTAGGCAGATACAAAAAGGGAAGAGTATTTGGGCTCAGTTTCCATCTCATGTTTGAGGGGGCTCACTGCAAGCCTCTAATGACAACGATTCCTACGAGGTCTCAAGCCCCTATTACGTCCAATAGCGCTGAGCTGGGGCCTAAAAATCTTGAGCATTAAGTCTTTGGGGAACTTTAAAATACTGTAGCATCACTGTGGTCTAAATGTGAATGTCCCTTACCAGCTCCCATGTGAGAATGCTGGTGGTGTCTCTGGGGAGGCTGGAGGTGGAGACTCCCGGGAAGAAACAGATCACTGGGCATAGGCCATAGGGGTTATAGCCAAGGTCCACTCTCTGTCTGCTCTCTGTTTCTTGACACAGACACACAGTGATTAGCAACTCAGGCTCAGCAGCCATGCCTTCCCCACCGTAGTGGACTGGATCGCTGTTCTCCAAATGGTCAGCTGAAATAAACCCCAACTCCTTTACAGTTTCTTATGGGGAGCTGCTCACAGCAATGAGAACAGTAGCTACTACGGATGCCGCCACACGCCATCTATCTTCCAAACTGAAGGCTCTACCCTTAAACAGCTCGGCTCTTTCCGCTCCGTGAACCCCTGGCAACCATCATTCTTCTTTCTACTCCCACAAATTTGTTTACTTTAAGTAGATTCTCACGTAAGGAGACTGATACAGCACTTCTCCTTCTCTCTGGCCTATTTCGCTTCATTTAACGTCCACAAGGTCCATCTATGCACCGTGAGTCAGAATGTCCTGCCTCTCTAAGGCTAAGTAGTATTACATTACATTCAGATTTCTCTCCTCTAATCCACTCTACACATGCTGAAAAAAAAAAAAAAACAGTTTACAGCATCACTAAGCTTCCACCGCGAGCATCTTGCTAAACATCTTATTGCCTGACCTCGGGGCTCACAAAACTGCAATCTTTTCCCAGCTCAGTCAACTGCACCAACTCCACTACTGTCCAGCCAAGCCTAACTGGAACACTTCTCCAACACGCCTCTCACCATTTCCCTAGCGTCAAATGCAATTTTCATAGTAATGCTTTCTCTTCCTTCTTTAAGGACTTTCTCATGGGGGATATGATACCACCCATCCCACACCAGTGACTCCTGTCAGATCACTTACCCACGCTGCCTGGGGAGGGGTACCTCTGCCAGTCTCCTTGCTTCAATGCCACCCTCAGGCTGATCATCGCAAGCCATTTTTACGGCCTGCATGTAAGTTGAAACTGTTTTGATGCATGCGCGTCTATGTGTATGCACCTATGCACATGGTAGAGATCAGAAAAGGATGCTGGGTCTCCTGCTCTACCACATATTATCACGTTACTTGCTTGAGAGTGGCCCTCTCACTGAACCTGGAGCTAGACTAAAAGCCACAGCAACCATCCTGTCTCTGCCCCTCCTGTTCCCCAACATGCTGGGCTTATAGGCATTGCCATGCCAGGATTTTTATGTAGGTGATGGAACATTGACCTGAGGTCATCAATGCTGTGCAGCCAGTGCCCTTACTGGTCAAGCCATCTCCTCAGACTCATCTGTTGATGACTCTGACCATGGTTCCCAACTTGTCGCTTCCAGGAAGACGCACCACTGGCTCTTTCATGGTTTGAATGTGAACTGTCCTCCACAGGTCCGTTATTTGAACCGTCAGTGCTGTTTGGGAAATTCTGGAACTTTGGGGATGTGGAGCCTCTCTGGAGAAAGTTCCCTCCTCTGTGAACCTATGCCCTCTTTAGATACAGCACTTGCCAATCCATCCTGCTCCTCAGCTTACTTTCAGCAACCAGGCTGGTCACGATCCCCTGGCATTGTTTACTCATGCAATTCTTCTACAGGAGCCTTCGAGAAACGTCCATTTGCCTTCCCAACAGTCCTCATCCCTAAACACAGCTGAAGAAAGTGTTGTTCCCCACCTCTGCCTTGAATTAGATAATTGCCTCACTCTGGGCATCCGTGTGTTATGACGAAGTGGTACACTCTACTATGGTGGTCAAGCACTTAGCACTTGTCTTCAGTAACAACCGGGTTTGAATTATGCACCTTCAACTTGCAAATCCTGTAACTGATTTGGCTTCTCTGAGTGATAGTTTTTGTCACCTCAAAGGTAAAGGTAATAATACTGATTGCATAAAATAGATATAGGAAATGCGTATGAGTGTTTGCTAAGGATTGTCTAGGTTGTTGCTGTTCCTGACACTTCATTCCAATCTGCATGGCTCTAGCTCTGTTGCACTAGATTCTCATTGCTTCAATGTCCCTTGCCCCTTCAGTAGAATTAACTCTTTGAAGTCAAAGTAAGAGACTTGTTCATCTTTGTAACCCAAACAGACTTCGTTAAACATTTTGGAAGAAATGATACAAGGACACATATTTGTGCTCCATGCACTGGATCACCTGGATTGTATTATCACAATAAAAAATATGTCATATCTTTTTAGTTAGTTTCCAAGTCGCTTGTTGAGCAGTAAACCTTAATAAACATGTCTAGATGAATAAAATACTTTGAGATATTGACTTTTTAATAAGAATATTAAAAAATAACATAAGTAAACATAGAATGAACTAAATAAAGTAAATGAACTAATGAACTAAAAGTCTATTACCCCAGTCAACTTCAGCTCTTCTCTTTCCATTATTTTTATGTCTTGACCTAACTAAATATTTATCTCCTCAAATAAGCCATGCTTTTTCCTATCCTGTAACCTTTTTATGAGGCTGAAACACTACTAGTCAGTAAAAATGTTTCATCATTGTTTGGAGGAAACCTGCACAACCTCCAAATCAGGCTAAGTCAATCAGAATTGCTTTTTCAATTACTTTTCCCACTCGAGGATAGATGGGTTCTTGGTGTCCTGGAAAGTCACATTTTTATTCTTTCCTCAGCACTGAGCATGTAGCCAACACTTGGTAGATCATGTTGATTGAGAAATGAACAGAGCTTTGGTTTCTTCTTTGCTCAGACACTGCACATGCTAAGCAAAAGATTACACAGGACTTCTCCTGTCAAAATATAAGACTAAATCCTTTGAAACTACCTCACAGACAGCGGCTATAGATTTGTCCTATAGGAGGAAACACTGGACGGAATTGAAAAGTGTCCTATATGCCAACTAAAAACACTAACAGGAATCAATTTTCAAAATTGAAAGGTCCCAAGAATTACATTCTTAGCCCACAGTACTGGTCAATGTTCCACCTAGTCCAATAGCCTCATCTGATGAATTCCTGATATATCATATTTGTGTCTACAATGTTTCCAGAACAGGTATCAATCACATTTTTTGTGGTCTTCTAAATATTTACTGCCTGGGGATTTGGGCATATTTCTTTGCCTATATGATCTGCTAAACTTCAATGCATCCAATTCCAGAAAACTCAATCAAGCTTTAATGACTAGTAATCTGTAGTTGTGACAATAGACAGCATTTTCATGGCTCTCTCCTAATGAAAGAGATTCTATAACATTTATAAAATATACTTGCCATCCACCTAACCTGACCATATGTCATTGTGTACTCATGTGTGGTGCCTTCTGACATTTAGTCTTGTTAATGGGTTTCCCCTAACTTCTTCCCACACAAGAGCTTTGGCAGAAGAGGCAGAACATTGAGCTAAATTTTCCATTAGTCATCAAAATCTGTCCACTACTCAGGGTCCCCTCTGTGCAGTGAACCATAGGGGCAGAGCCAGCACCCGGGGGGCTGTCCTGGCAGCAGCTGAACAGATTCCCAGAAGCCACTGCTGTACCCTTTCCCAGTCCCACCAGGCCTGTTGTATCTGTTTGGCTGGCTGGCTGGCCTCACATTCATTTCTCACCCTCCCTTGCTCTTTCAAAGGACACTTGTAGGCTGCATTTCCCAAGCCAGCACAGCCTACTTCTGATGCACGGTACACTGCTAAAGTCAGAGAGCTTTTGACAGCTTTCAAATAATTCCTAACTCCTAAAGTGACAGAAAAGATTATGCTTAAAATTCAGGGCCCTAATCAAACTAATCATGACAGAGCTGAATGCACCAGTATCAATAGAGCTGCTCTATGCCAAGGTCAAAGCCAAGATCGAAAGAGAGTAGGACCCGGAAATCTGGAATGTGGAACCCTTAGCTCAAAGCGTCTGAGAATCTTAAGTATTAACCCTAGCAAAAGCAGCTAGAAACAACCCCCAAAATAGGGGGAGATGATTCATAAGATGCTTGTTTTCCTTTAGAATCTCTAGTTTGGACTGGAGATGTGGCCCATTAGATGAAAACTTTTGCTGTGCAAGTGTGAGGTCCTAAGTTCAAATCCTGAGAACCCATATAAAAAAGATGCACAGCATTAGTAATCTAGGTCCTATATGGGAGGCAGAGACAAGAGAATCTTTGGAAGCTTGTGAGCCAGATATCCTGGCAGAACAGTGAAAACCAACCCAGAGACCCTGTCTCCAACAAGCATGAAGGTGAGGACCAGCACCCACGGTTGTCCTCTGCATTATACACATATGCTATGACACATGTGACCACAGTCATGGATACAAATACACACACACACAACACACACACACACAAATATCATACGGTAGAAATATCCTTCGGTTAAAAGACAAGTGTCAGCATAGCCCAGGAAAAGATACCTTGTGATAAGATAGCCTGCCTGCCTCAAGAACTGTGGGGTCTTGCTCATATGTATCAGCAAGATCATATGTGAAAGAAAATTTCAAAGGAGTTAAATGAAATGGAAAAAAAATACAATGGAAAATACAATAATAGCACACACTTCGTTACTGTGATGATACCAATGACGCTCAAGAATCAAGTTCCAGCAAGGATTGCTGAACCTGATCCTCATGGCTGAGATTTACATATGATGGTGGCCTTCTGAAAGTCTCAAAATATGATGGACTTTAGAATAAGCTTGCAATGTAAAACCCAAGGGCCTAGTACCATGCTATAGTTACCAGGATGAGTCAAGAGCACCCCTTTCTCTGAGCCTTTTGTGTTAGTAGAAATATTGGATTCCAGAACAGTAGAAACCAGGTGTGCACTTGGCTTTCTCTGACTGGGATAATGTGACTACCATAATGAGCCAGAAGGCAGGAGTGGACCTTCGGGGATATGTAACAATGGCTAATCAATCATTTGTAGCTAGGAGTGAGATAACTGATAGCTGACCAGGATATTTCTCAACTTGAACATTTCAAAATCTTGGCAGTGAGAGAGCAGATGGTGACCTCAACTGCATAGGTAGAAAAGAAACAACCATTCATTCAACAGTGTCCCTGACTGATGTTGTTTACATACAATGCCTTTTCCTTGAAGAGAAGATCATATCTCCTTGAGCAGGACTCTATCTAGCAATTACAGTAATAGGTACCAAATATTCCACCCAATCTCTCAAATAGAGGTTTGCCACCATAGCTAATGAAACTGAACTATTTTAAAATACCCAGATTTTCTGTAAGGTAGAAACTCTGAACTGACATTGATAAACCCAAAGCACCATCAGGACCCTCCTGATGCTATGTATATACGTTTGAGGGGAGCCTAACATGAAAGTGAAATCCCATGCCAAAATCGGTTTCTCAGTGGGTTCAAAGAGTTCACAAACTGACTCTCTTATATCCTCTACATTTAAGCTTATAATTAAGATAAATATACTTAGAAGAGGCCAGGGCTTTCTATATTGTCCTCATTAGACATGATGTGAGGGCCATATGGTGGGAAAGCACACATGGAATGCCTTGAACCTAACTCAGATCTTATCCCAGATGCTAACTCAGAAGCGATGTCATGTGCAGAAGTTTTAGGTTCTTCCTCAAAGGCTTCGTTTAATTCCTGGGCTATTATGTTCCTCGTGGCATCCTTAGTCAATAGCTACTGTGACCTGCCAAATCACATCTGCTCATGCAAGGTGAGTTTGCAGAAGAAATCCATACAACCGGTGTCACTGTCCGGAAGATTTCTCCTTCAACAGGAAAGATCCTACTCAAATCACTCACACAGAAGAGCTAGAATATTCACTTTCTTGCTCCAGGGCAGTGTAAACTCTGTTGCCCTTTGCTGTAGCAGGGTCCATAGGGATCTTAATTTTCTTAACATTCAGAAAGCCACCACATTGGCTGAGAATATTGACAGCATCACGTTAATTTGCCCTGTGTCACAGGAAATGACAAGTTCCACAGATACCCTGGGAAGATAACGAATACAGCAAAATGAGAGATAAATGGCATGGAAATTGAGGAGTCTGCCACATCAGGGGTTTTAGGATACACCCGTATCCTGGGAGAACTAAAGCACTCCCTCTTGGTAAATGACAAGTTGTTATCTCTGCCAAACGAGAAAGCAGTGCAGACCTGAGAGCACCTTCCTAGATTTTGGAGGGAACAAATAATGTTTAGTTGATGTTAACTCACAAGCCTCTGTTCAATCCAAGCTACAACGTAAGCTTGCACTTCATGTGTATCAGTCACCTTTCTACCACACTAGGACAGTGCCTAAGATGGTCTAGTTGACATCAGGGATGGTTTGTGTGACTCACGGTTTAGCAAGATGCCATCTGCAGTCGCCGATTTTTTCCTTTTGCACCTGGGGCAAAGCAGGGTGCGATGGAGACACGTGGTAGACACGTGGTAGAGTGAGTGGCCCCTTGTGGCTACGGGGAAGCAAGAGAAAGAGCAGGAGCCCTGCAGGATCACAGTGCCTCCTCCGATACCCCAATAGCACACCCCCAGGACCTAACTCCCTCCCACAAGTACTGCCTGGTGACGAGGCCTTGAACATACTGTCTCTTGGATAAAAATTTATCCATACTTATTTATGTATTTATTTATTAAAGATATCTGCCACCGCCTCCCATTTCCCTCTCCCTCCCCGAATCAACTCCCCCTCCCTCATCAGCCCGAAGAGCAGTCAGGGTTCCCTGCCCTGTGGGAAGTCCAAGGACCTCCCACCTCCTTCCAGATCTAGTAAGGTGAGCATCCAAACAGCCTAGGCTCCCACAAAGCCAATACGTGCAGTAGGATCAAAACCCAGTGCCATTGTTCTTGACTTCTCAGCAGTCCTCTTTGTCCACTATGTTCAGCGAGTCCGGTTTTATCCCAGGCTTTTTCAGACCCAGTCCAGCTGGCCTTGGTGAGTTCCCGATAGAACATCCCTATTGTCTCAGTGTGTGGGTGCACCCCCCCCCCCCCCCGCGGTCCTGAGTTACTTGCTCGTGCTCTCTCTCCTTCTGCTCCTGATTTGGACCTTGGCATTTCAATCCGGTGCTCCAGTGTGGGACTCTGTCTCTGTCTCCTTTCATCGCCTGATGAAGGTTAATATCCAGGAGGATGATTATATGTTTTTCTTTGGATTCACCTTCTTATTTAGCTTCTCTAGGATCACGAATTATAGGCTCAATGTCCTTTATTTATGGCTAGAAACCAGTGGCGGGGAGGAGGCAGAAATCTTTAATAAATAAATAATAAAAAAAGAGTATGACTAAAACATACCATATAAAAACAATTTTTTTGTTTTGTTTTGTTTTTCGAGACAGGGTTTCTCTGTGATTTTGGAGCCTGTCCTGGAACTAGCTCTTGTAGACCAGGCTGGTCTCGAACTCACAGAGATCCACCTGCCTCTGCCTCCCGAGTGCTGGGATTAAAGTCGTGCACCACCACCGCCCGGCTAAAAACAATTTTTAAAATAAAAATTTATGAGGAAATTTATCTACTCATTAAGCCAAATACCCTCTAATTGTAGATATTTGTTCATAGTTTTATAATAATTAACTGGGGCTATAACTCAATAGTAGAATAATGTATAGTGTATATGAAGACCTAGGTTCAATTTTTAGTAATACACACAAATTAAATTAAAATGGTATTTTAATAGAATATGTACAAACATATCATCTCTGGTGAAAAAACTGGACTTTAAAAGACTTTTGCTTCCAAAATGATGCTTCTCTTGTTATCACTTTTAATAATAAGCATCTATTACTGTAATTATTATAAAATTTTCATTTATTTAATTTTGGGAGAATTTTATATTGTTAAATATATGTTCTTATGAACAAGTAGATAAATATTTCAAAACTGTGAAAGTACAAAATGTGTGAAATTTTTAAAAAGAAAAAATAAAGTAGCTGTAAAGAATCAAAAAAAATGTATCCATACTTGAGCACTCAGCTGGTGTGATGAATGATATGTCCATCACAAGATTTCTGGGAAGTCCCGTCAAGAGAGCTGAAGCACATATTTCCCGAGTTCTAGCACAGAGCCTTGTCTTCAGCAGTGCTGGACCACCCTCCATTAAAAAGATATAGTTTTTAGTATCTGCAATAATTACTATTGATGATCAACTTGACAAGATTTACAGTCACCTTGGAAAGAAAGCCCTGGGCATCTCTGTGACAGCTTCTAGACTGGATTGAGTTTGGGAGACCCCCGCAATGTGAATGCCATCATCCCCTGAGCTGTCCTGAACTGAATAAAAAGGAGAGAGCAAGCTGGGCACCAGCATCCATTGCAGTCTGCGTCCTGTCTGCAGATGCAGTGTGGCCAGATGTTTCGAAACCCTGCAGCCATGACGCCCCACTATGATAAACTATACCTTCAAAATAATCCCTCTTATCTTCAAGTTGCTTTTATTAGGTGTTCTGTGTCCCAGCAAAAAGTAATAAATATAATAGCTTAAAAATGTACCAGTGTCAGGGTCCCACAGCACTGAAGACGTGAGAACAACAAGCTGACCCTGCCCCTTCCTCATCAACAGTGCTGAGGCATGAGTGAGAAAAAGATGCCCTCCCCTCTTTGCCCCTTGCCACCTGCATCAGGCGAGAGGCCTGGCTCTGAGGTCAGGAGAGTGAGAGAACTAGCCCTGCCCCTCACCAGCTGAAGCACACAGGAGAGCGAGCCCTGTACCCCACCTGGAGAGCACAGTAGAGCTGACCCTGTTTTCAGGGGTGCAAGTGAGCCAGCCCTTAGGGCTTAAAAGCAGGCGAGCTGAGTCCCTCACCATAAGCCCCCTACAACAATGGGGAGAGAGTGCCGTGCACCTCACAAAATAGTAGACTTGGCTCTGGAGGTATGAATGTGAGTGACCAGATCCGAGTCCCTGAGAGCAGGAGAACTGGCCGCAGGCTACATTGGGTAAGCTAGTGAAGGCAGTGCTGGAGAGCCTGCCCAGGCAGTGACCAAGAGGGAAAGCTGGCAGGGTAACCAACCCAGCTACCACCCAGGCCCAGAACCAGGGCTATGAGGTAGCCCACCCCAACATCCTACAGATCCAAAACAGCAGGATCTCCACAACACAGGACAACAGGGTATTCACGAGGAGCCTTAGCAAGAGCCTTTTATCAGTGGTGCAGCAGAAACCAGAGGCCTCAAGTCAGACTACTGACTTGGGGTGATGAACACTTGCAAGAAAAGATTACGGACTAAAGGTTCTGTGTGACACAATGAGCCACACTGCAGGTTCCAGAACAAGATTCTACTCTCTCTCTTTTTTTGTCTGTTTGTTTTATTTCTTAGTTTATATGGGTTTTTTTTTTTGGTTTTTCTTATAAATTTGGTTTTGTTTTGGGGGTGTTGCAAGGGAAGGGGGCAGATGTGAGGGATGGGAGAGAAGTGGCATCAAATTGCATGATGTGAAATCCACAAACAATCAACAAAAGTTAAAAATAAATAGCAAAAATTAAAATTGAAAATGCATCTGAACATAGGGTATCAAGCACCTGTATCTTTAGGCGTTCCTGTACCACACAATCATAAGGTCAGTGTGCACAGTGCACAACAGGAACATTATATTTAGAATCAGATTTAGGTGTCACTGGGATTTTATAGCACATAAGTAGATGACTAACAAGTGACCTGCATTCCCATGTCATCTGCTTCCCATGTCATTGCGTGAATGCCTTTCCATTTGGTTTGAAGGGTGCTTCCCTATGAACAATCAAGGAAGTAGGAAATTACTCACATATCACAGGTGAGTTAATGTGATATGTGGGTTTTAGAGAAACATATACCTATAGGCTTGCATGAGTCATTCTAAAAGAAAGTGATAGAACTTTGTAGCAGACACCAAGGAAGCTCGAAAGTATATCCAGCCATCTACTGCACAGAGAGAAAAGGGATCCAGAGGTGCATATATGAAGATCCCTGATGACAACCAATGGCTTGGCCTTGTTTTAAGAAAAACAGACCACTTAAAACTGAGCTTGGATAATGAAGGAAGCATGTGGGGAAAGTGCGTGAATGAACTTATAACAAAGTGCTCAAACTGCACAGCTTATATCTTTGGAGCATCGACTCCCTCGATAGTCACATGGACAGAGCAGCTTCTCAGGCATGCCTCCCTAATACTGCTGCAAAGAGTCTGTTAAGTAGAGTGGCCGTGTGGGGGCAATGGACAGGCCAGACACATTACGCTCCTCTTCTCCAAACAGATCACTGTGGGTGCCAAGGCATAACCTAAAGGTCTGTGGGAAAGCCTTGCTTCCCAGGATAGCTCTAAAGGGGTAAGGAAAGGGACTTGCTGGAAGGCTCTTCGCTTGATCTTAGTCAAAAGGCCGAGAAGCAATTGGAAGGCTATTGTGCTACTGGAGATACACTTGTGAAGGTCGTTGTCTTCCTTGTCTTCTTAGCTCATGAAGTCATCAGTTTTCTCTACCACATACTCCTGCCTCACACCAGAGACCCAGAAAAATGGGATTGCTTGATCTTATGAACCCTCCAGAACCATGACCAACATGAACTTTGGTTCTTAGAGAATTTCTTGTTTTGGGCGTTTTGTTGTCGTGAGAGAAAGCTGACTAACATGCAGATCTAGCTGCTGTTACTACAAAACACCCTGTTTGTTTACAATAAGAACCAGGCATCAATATTGTACCAGTTGATTGCACTTGCCCTGGACCTAGACAAATCATCACGAGGTCCTGCTAAAAATTTCTATCTGCTCCACATAGAGTTTCCCTTTATCCGATCTACTTTCCTTCCATCCAGCACTGCCTCCAAGGGATGGTTTCATGACAAAAAAGTTCAGAATGTATGTAGAACGATGGGGTCCAAGAGCACTGAAGATATTGGGCATTGCTAGACTTAGAAATGGCTAATAAAGGACACAACCGCATGGAGGAGGGTCTGTTACCAGCCTCGTACCAGTTATGGGCTGGGATAACACACTGACTGGCAGTGCTGTGTCTCCAATATCTGCGGTACAGGGCTCCAGGTAGAAGGCCCTTCCCTCTTTCTATTGCTCACAGTGTACAACTAAAAAGTATGTGTTTTCATATCCTGGAAACTTAGGCTTTGTTAGGTTGGATTTCATAGTTTCTCCAGGAGAAATTTTTACCCAGCAGACACTAAAAAAAACTCAGGAAGTCATTGTGGGCTTTGAACTTATACTGGTGAGAGGGCTTTTTGAAGGAATTTTACTTTTGCACAGTTGGATGGGTCTTATTAGAAGATTACAAACAGCCGTGTGGTATGGCTGTGGCCAGATGGGACATGCAGCTGGGAAGGAAAGCAACACACAAAATGGGTAGGAATAAGAATAAATAAAAAGCTGGCAAGGTGAGCTCTGACTCCAGGAGGAACTGATACCCACTTGTCCCTTGAGCCTCCAAGTTCTGCAGCTTAGATTTCAGGCACCCAGAGACCAGAGAGCAAATTTGAGGAAGCACATACAGAAGACTGGAGGTGTTGATGGTCTGGCTGCTCCCCCGGCAGACTTACAAAGACAGTGGCTACGGTGGCAGAAATCAGGGTATATATGTTCTTGGGAACTTGAGCTGTTCACCAAGACAGATCTAGTTGCTGAGGACCCTTTGTGAGGAGAAAACACAGCCCATCCCCACACACACACCCTGACCCTGCTGCAACAGGACACCATTCTCTTAGCAGCAGCACTCCCAGCCACCTATGGCAGACTGTCCAAGGGGGTCACTCCAGTATGAAAGGCAGTGACATTTCCACTAGAGCTCGTACTACTGAACCTTGTCAGCAGGATCAAACTTGGCAGTCTTTATACTTTACAAATTCTAGTTGTTATTATTGAGTGTGTATTTGCCTGGTGTGGGGGTATGTGCCACAGCCACGGAAGTCGAGGACCACTGTGGAGCCATTTCTTCAGTCCACCTGCACATGGATCCTGGGGTTAAACTCAGGTTGTTTGTCAGACTTGAGCAGCAAGCACATTTGCCCAGTGAGCCATCTCGCCACCACTGATCTCCTGTTCTTGGAACCGTGCTCAGTAGCAGATCTAGAGATAAGAGAAACAGCCTGTCCACATGGAGCCCAGGGGCTATATTTACGGGCAGGAGTCTCAGCAGGTTAGGGTAATATATGTAAGATCTTCAACTTTATAATGTGCCTGTATCTTTCTGGTCCAACTCTTCGCATGTCTCCAGTTCCCAACTAAAGTCTCCATTTCACACAGAATATCTCATGATTTGGAAGTTGGTTATTACGTAACTCACTCACAGAATTAGACTTTGGGTGTAGTTTCCTGAAATCTTAGCCCTGTGACTAAACTATGTGAAGAGCTTGTGGCCTGCTTTGTCGATTTGCTTTGGTTTGGTCTCTTCTGGTCTGATCCTGTCTAGTTTGGCTTGAGGAGGAAGACTAGCTAGCATTCATCGAGACTCCTGTTTCTTGTTTGTAATTCTTAAGCTGGGAATGCAAAGCATTGGATCCATCACCTTTTCCAGGACTTCCAGCATACTCCATCATCTGTTATACTTCTTCTAAAAAACAGAGGCAAAGACTTAGCCACATAAAGCTGTGTTTTCTCTGGGTACTTGATTACAGAAGAAAATTCAGCATTTACCATGGGTGGTGATGAGCTACCAGTGGCTGCCTTGTCAGGGTAATAGTTACGAATGTTTCAATGGCTAATCAGAGAGCCCACTGTAGCCTCACTCAGTATTTGAAGAAAGAGTAGAGTGTTAGGGTTGAAACCAAAAAAAAAAAATGGAGGGGGAGATTTATTTGGGGGACCTGCCTATTACTATTGAGGAGGCTGATTAAACACCTGTGTGTGGCAACTGCTTTTGTTTCTAGAGTGTCCCTGAGGAAATCAGGGTTTGAAGTTGAGGGAAAACACAAACATTTTAGTTTTCATCATTTTGTCCTTTTTTATTTATTGATTTTTATTGAGCTCTACTTTTTTCTCTGCTTCCCTCTCTACCCCTCCCCTCCTCTTCAACCCACTCCCAAGATTCCCATGCTCCCAATTTACTCATAAGATCTTGCCTTTTTCTATTTCCCAGGTAGATTAGATCCATGTATGTCTCTCTTAGGGTCCTCATTGTTGTCTAAGTTCTCTGGAATTATGATTTGCGGGCTGGTTTTCTTTGCTTTATGCTTAAAAACCACTTATAAGTACATGTGATAATTGTCTTTCTGGGTCTGGGTTACCTCACTCAAAATGATGTTTTCCAGCTCCATCCATTTGCCAGCAAAATTCAAGATGTCATTATTTTTTTCTGCTATGTAGTACTCCATTGTGTAAATATGCCACATTTTCCTTATCCATTCTTTGGTTGAAGGGCATTTAGGTTGTTTCCAGTTTCTGGCTATGACAAACAAAGCTGCTATGAACATAGTTGAGCACATGTTCTTGTGGCACAATTGAGCCTCCTTTGGGTATATACCCAAAAGTGGTATAAATGTTCCCCAAATAATGCTCATGTGCTGGCATGGTCTCCATCCTGGGAGCTACTGAGTGATTGTGGTGCCTAGTAGAAGGAAACTGGGCCACTGGGGACATGGCTTTGAAGAAAGAGATAATGAGCAGTGAGCTAGTACCCTCTCATTCCCTTCCCCTTGTCCTCTCCTTCTCCGCCACCACTGCAAGGTGAGCAGGTTTGTTCAACCACACACCCCTAGCAATAGTGAACTCCCTTGTCACAAGCACAACAATAACTGGGGCAGTGAGCATGAACTGAAGTTTCCAAAGTGTGAGCCAAGATGAACTTTTCCCCTTGTGAATTCCTTTCCTCGACTGCTTTATCACAACCATGAAAGACCGAGTGATGCAGTAGACATGTGGTAAAGAAGTAGCCAACAGTAAATTAGAACCCGCTCCGTCTCTCATTGCCATCAGCTTGGCTGGTACAAGCAACCTCATCTGAGATGCTCGTGTCCCTCCTCATGGAGTTACACAGACACTTAGCCAGTGACATGGGTAGGTTAACAGAGAAGACACAAGACAACCAGTCTGCCAAACTACTTCAAATTCATCCTTAAAGTGATAATGCTGTTTTTCATATCACCTAAAATTATTAACTTACATTGAATTTTATGATGATCATTCCAAAAGTAAATAATACATTTTTCAAGTAATTTCATGACACCAACTCAGGAAAATAGATAGTGGGAGAAAACAAAAATAACAGCAGCCACCGGCACCCACCTCAGAGCTCCAAGGAGTCTGAGCGACGCGACCCGGGGAAGCTCCAAAGAGTAATGCAGCAGCAGAAAAGGAGTCTGCAGAGCCCAAAATAGCTTGGGTACAACTAAGAAGGAAGGGAAGGAAAGTCTTAAGGGAAGACACTTGTAAACAGTAGACCCATGAATGGGAAAGAAAGATGGTGCTTTCTTAGGCTGCAAGCATAAAGGTCATGCCTGACGGTGAACCTTGGGGCTGCAGGCACTGGTGACAGGCTTCTGGCTCCTGCAGAAACAGGTCAGTACTGAATAGGACCTGCTGGCTCCCAGCATGGAGTCACCTGGGCTGCCTTGTGCTGGATGTCCTGATTGATGACAGAGAGTGAGGGGCACCTGCCCATATGTTACAAATACAAAGTTCCAGAATGGTGAGCCTCCGGGCAGCAGACATCAAGGGCAGGGAGGTTTGTGGCAGCCAGGGGCTCACACTAAGCCTGTCCCCAGATGCCCTGCCTAGTTGAAACATCACCCTGACTCTGGGCAACAGCAGGATATCTGAGATGAGTCTTGGCAGTGGTCCAGTATTTATGGTACTTCAGAAACTAGAAACTTTGAACCAGACCAACAATTTCTTACAATTAATATATGCAGGTAAAGATGTTTGGATATATATATATATATATATATATATATATATATATATATATATATATATATATTGTGTGTGTGTGTGTGTGTGTGACACACTGTAGTTTCCAATGCCACTGCGACAAACAAATGTAGGATGAGAAGTGGGAAAGATGGAGGATTGGAGCAGTGGGTGCTCGGTAGAGAGAGGCAGAACTCCGGATGCAATGGCAGCGACTGGTGTGCAAGAAGGCTTTGGTGGGTGGGGGAACGTCATTGCTGAGCAGGGCCCACAGGGTGGAAGACAGCAGCCTGAAGCTTATGCAGACTCAGGCCCCAAACACACTGCCCACCACACAATCATGTGCTTCTGAGCAAGGACAGGACTTCCAACATGAACAGTGGTTCATTTTCTGGATTGATCCTCATCAAAAAATTTCCATGCCCTGTGCTAGTCCCAGAAGCCACTTTGCTATCTGTGGTCCACTGTGCCAGGTTGTGTTGAAATCCAATGTCCATGTAGATGGCTGTGGTCCTCCAACAGCTGGACTATGTTGATGTCCAGTGTAGTGAGCAGCATGCAGGCCTGTTTTTCATCCTGCCCAGCTTCTGCATGGTTAGCTTTACACCTGAAATAACAACACACAAGCTGTATTCATATAAACACTATTTCTAGCCTCTTCTTGGCTAACTTTCATATCTTGCTTAACCCATTTCTAATAATCTGTATAGCACCACGACATGGTGTCTTACCGGGAAAGATTCAGCATGTCTGACCTGGCAGCTGGCTCCACCACATCTTCCCAGCATTATGTTTTGTTTACTTCGCCTACCTAATTTTTTTGTCCTATCAAAGTGCCAAGGTAGTTTCTTTATTAACCAATGAAATCAACTCAAAACAGAAGACCTTCCCACATCAGTCCAGGGCCCATGTTAGTACTGAAAGACAAGCCCATGTCCCCCACTGGTTCCGCCACCTAAATCCATGCTGATATCCGTGGGTCTGCAGTCAGAGGACATATTGATGTGAGTGACCTGTCTGAGTTTCTGTGGTCCATGCAGTCACCAAGGGCCATGGTTCTATTATAGCCAGGAGCCGTATTGATGTCTATGACCTATGATGCCACCAGAGGCCATGTTGAGGTCCGTGGTCCATGTTGCGGCTGAAGGCCATGTCTGGGCCTGTGGTCCTACTGCAGCCAGGGGCTGTGCTGATGTCCATGGCCCTTGTTAACACCTTACACCATACAGATGTCCATTGTCTATGTTGCCACCTGACGCCATGTCAATGTCTGTGGCCCATGCTGCAGCAGATGACTGTTTCCGGAGACCATGCTGAGGGCCATGGCATGTGTTGTCCATGATCTATACTGCTACTGGAGACCATGCTGAGGGCTATGGCATGTGTTGTCCATGGTATACACTGCTACTAGAGACCATGCTGAGGGCTATGGCATGTGTTGATGCTGAAGATGTTGTGAAAGTCCATGATCCATGCTCCCACTAACTGCAAAGGGCAAGAAAGTTACTTTTGCCATGGTATTGATGACTATAGATTCACAGCTAAGAGGGATATAGAAGGCCTATATGACAACTCCTACCCCTACTCCACCCCACTCCCAAAAATGTAATAGCCTATACAGAAAGCCATTGACGAGAACTCTTTAAAAATGTAATAAGGATACTCTCCACAATTGATATCTTCTGGTAGGCACGTGGGTTGGAAAGGACTCAGTTTTTCTTTTTTAAGGGGCTGGCCATGGGGACTTTGACCATGCCCTAATGAGTATATGAGCAATAAAATCGGGCTTGTGTTTGTTTTTCTTTTTTTTTTTGTTTTTGCTGAGGAAAGGTCACAAAGGTGAGGAAATGAACCTTGGAGGACTGGAAAATGAGTGTGATTGGGTGAGGGATGGGCCTGGGAGGCCTGGGAAGAGAGTGTGATTAGGGTTCATCATGTGAACTTCTCAAACAATCAGTAAAATTGCTATGAAAAGAAAATAGATACTTATACTCTATCAAGCATAATATCTACTATTATTCTGATTTTTACATTTTCAAAAAGATAATTTAGTTCTTGTTACATGCAGACTGTACAGGAGAAGGGCATATAAAAATACCCTCTGTGGAATACGTACACCATAGAAAGAAGAATACAAATTCTAAAAGCTCCAACTATGATAATTTCACACAATGACATGAAAGAAAGCTTTAAATTAATTTTAAATCAATTTAAAGGAACGAGTACAACATCCATGCATGGAGAAATTCAAGAGTAATATGCTAAGGAAATGCCATTTAAGTTCTGTTTAAAGCCTGAATTGAGTTCCTACGAAAGACTAGGAAAGATCTTTAAAGATGGAGAGAAAGTAATATAATACAGGCAATGGTGTGCTTCAAAGGAAGCTCAGCGTGGCTGCTGCGGCAGAAGCTGTTGCATATTGGCAGGAATGTGAGTGGATATAGGATAAGAGCCACAGACTGAAAGATTGATTAAGAAATTAATGCAAAATTGAGGCCAGGTGGTGGTCCATAGAGATTTTCTAGGAGCTTATTTTTTTAAAGACACATTTTATTTATTTTTATGTGTGCAAGTGTTTTGCCTGAGTGTATGTTTGTATATGTACCACATGTGTGCCCTGGGAGGACATGCGTGCCAGAAGACGATACCAGATCCCCCCAAAATCAAAGTTAGATGATTGTGAACCATCATGTGGGTGCTGAAACAAACCCAGTCCTCTGCAAAAGCAGGGGCTTTTAACCACTGATCCACCTCTCCATCCACACTGGGAGATTCTGGATAAAAAAAAAAACAGCATGTGCCAGGCACCGTCTACAGACAATCTCTTTGTCAGGAGTACACAGGAGCTGTAAGAGGAAAACTGGGCAGGCTGCAATGGCTCCAAGAGAGTCAAGATAGCAAGGTGGGAACCTGGCCACCGCCAACCTACGTCTACTTTTAGGCAAGTCATTTCTCCCATGGAATTCTGGTTTTCTCCTAGTGAAATACCGTGATAGAGGGATTAATGCTCCCTCAGTTCTCTTTCGGATCTGTGGAAAGCCAGGGTGGTGATGACAGTGTGAGCAAGTGAGTGACTTGAATGAGCCAGGAAGAAAAGGAAGGCAGGTATTCACACTTTGGGGTACATTGAGTGTGTCCAATCTGAAATGCTATTTAGGTATCAAACCAGTAACTTTAAAGAAAAAAAATGGGCATCCTATAACTTAAAAATTGTTTCAGTGTGCCTCCCAAGGCAGGCCTAAATTTTAAGGTTTAATTCGCCAAATATTTCTACTTTTGACTCTTAACTATTCATCTACCTAAAATATTTCCAAACCTTAACTAAAAATAACACTAAACATGTTTCTCCAAGACGATCTTCCAAGCATGTTAATCTCCATGCTACTGAATTGACAGGATACTTGCCACATATGGAAAGATTGGATTCTCAGGATGAGTCTGTATATAGGGGTGAGAGAATCATGTTATTGCAATGGTGTAATTACATTTCTTTAAACCTAGAAAGTTCCATCTTTATTTCTAAACCAGACTAATGCAAGGTAGCTTCAGACATTGGGTGCTTTTGTTGTAAAACTAGAAGGATTTTACTTTCTATTTGCTGCCATGGCCTGATCCCTTTGTCTCAGCTCCGTAGCCAAGGACTAGACAATCAAAATTTCCCAGTGGTCCCTTTTCCTGGCTCTTCCCAAAGCTGCTGCCAGGGCCCTGTCTCTTCACAGCAATGGTTCTGGCCATCAGTGAGAAAGCAAAGATGAGAGGCCTTTTTCAGACCCTTTCACAGAGCGCACATTGAAATGCAAACACCCCTCTGGCGCCTCTGGAAATTCTGAGAAATTTTTGGGGTTGGGTGATGTTTCCAGGAAACCTGGCACTCTGGTCCTGTTGGTGGCTGGTTTGTGTTCTCCCTTCCCAGCGACATTCAAGTCCAGTCAGCCCCTGACTGTCTCCTGCAGGGCAAAATCCCAACTTGAACACTAAACAAAAGAGGAACTTTTTCTTTCCAAATTTGGAATGGTGACCAGTAAACCTAAAAACCTTCTTTTGTTACGCCTTCTCTCCAAGTGGGATGTAGCTTCCTGACACGCACCCTCTCCTCAGTCCTGAGGGTGGACTCGCACAGGCCAGAAAGCAGCTTGCAGTGACCAGCTTCATGCCCTGCGGGATGGCCACTTGAATGTGGTGAGGAGGATGTGGGACTGTCCTGGTCTCTCTCCCGCAGCATCCTGACTGCTCTAAGCTGTTCACCTCTGGTTCCACTTGCGTCACTGAGTATACACATTCCCTGCTCTAACTTTAGTGTAAATGAAGCCACCTGCCTTTTCTGTTATCATTTCCTCAACAGGATCCGGCAGGAAGTAACTGCCAAGGGTTCAATTACTACATCACTGGATTCTAACCTTAGCTAGAAACAACTTCATTATATTTTCTTTATATATGGTTTTCATGGGTGCTTTTGCTTCCATGACATCATCACATGATAATGTAAAGGATTCTCTCTCCCCATTGTATCATACACACTCACCTCCAGGGATAGAATCATGTCTAGCCTGTAGTTTATTTTCATAGATTAAACACAGTGGACAGTTATGGAATAATAGTGGCTTCAGGAGAAGCTCACCTATCTAGCCTGCTGAAGGGCAACAGAGCGAATTCAAACCACAGCAGCAGATAAGATCTCACTGGGAGGAAGGCGGAAAGGACCCAAAGCACGCGGAAGAAGAACAAGAGAAAACTAAGAAGGAATGGGCTGCCCTTTGCCAAATGCTCACAGTGCTTTGATGCAGGGAACCACGTACAACTCCCAAATCATAAAAACGGGGAACTTAAACACAGTAACAAGTTAAAAGCACAATCCTATATTTAACAATAGGCTTCTGTGTGTGCATTCATTTGTGCGAACACAGGTACATGTAAAGGCCTGGGGTTTATCTTACATGATATCTTACACAACTCCCTCTTTCTGAAACATCTTCCACTGAACCTGGCGCTTGCAGACTCAGCTAGAGTGCCTGAACAGCAAGTCCCAAGGATTCTCCTTTGTCACCCACCCAGCACCCCGAATCCTGGGTGACAGAACACCACACTTAGTTCGTGCTGGGTATTCAAACTCAGGTCCCCGACACTCACAACAAGCACTTGACTGACTAAGCCATTTCCCATGGAACAAGAAACTTCCGTCTTGCTGTTTTATCCTCTGAAAGTAAGGAAACTGACCAGTTGGTGCCCAAATCTCACTGACTCTAACTGAGTCAGAGCTTTGCAGTCTTAAGGTTCTGCGAGCCTTGGGCTCTAAATACTTACATATACAGCTCACAGCGGTTTTCTTGAAAAGTTTTAAACCCAAATGGTAACTAGTCAGCTGTGGTCCTGAAGGTCCTGGCCGGCAGGAAGACATCCCACCCAGCCTCTTGTGCCTCTGGGCAGGTGGGTCCCATTATGATGAGCAAATGTATGGGGGAGAAACAGGAGAGAAAGAGAGGCGGAATGGTTTATGCGCTGTGGAAAGGGCAGAAAAGAAGAAACAAAGATGGTGAGACGCGGACTGATGCTGGTGGCCTGCTTGCCTCCTGGAGTCATGGTGAAAGCGATTGGAGGAGGCTGACGGTGGAGGTTTGCTTGCCTCCTGAGGCCATGGTGAAGTCCAGGCCAGGCTGCTGCCAGGGGCCATGCTGGGTGAGTTCATGGCCCTATAGCAGCCAGGGTCCGATGATATATTGATGTACGTGGTTCCTGTTGCCACTGAAGGCCATGAGGATGCCCAGGGTCAGGTCAGCCACCTGAGTCTAGGTTGGTGCCTGACGATCAGGACGCATGCATGTCTGAGTGACCTGTGCTGCTCCTCAGCCATGGTGACATCCGGACCAAGGCTGCAGCTGAGGGCCATAACTGGTGTGGCCCTACTGTAGCCAGGGTCTGTGCTGATGTTCTAGGGTTCTGTTACCATTGAAGGCTATGTAGACAACAGAGAGCAAGGGCCATATTGGTGTCTCTCGGGCCTGTGCCAATCTGAGTGGCCTGCTCTGCCACCTGGGGCAGTGGTGACATCCAGACCTGCCTGCTGCCAAGGACCATGTCTGGGTCCATGGTCCTACTGAGACTGGAATCTGTACCGAAGTTCAAGTCCCGTATTGCCACCAAAGGTCACACAGAAGCCCAGGGTTGGGGACACAACCTGAGGCCTTGGTGGTGTCTGGCAGCCACAATCATACCAACCTGAGTGGCTAGTAAGTACTTCCACCCAGAGCTATGATGTTGCCCAAGCTGCTACTGAGGGTCGTGTTTGGGCCTGTGATCTAGTTACAGGTGGGGTCTGTGTTGATGTCTGTGGCCCGTGTCACCTCCCGAGCCTTTGGAACCATGTGAGATGAAATCAGAGGGCCATGCTGAGCCAGGAAAGCCACCTTTCTCTAGCCCTGGGAAAGCTAGCCATGCTTCTCGCTGGATACTGCAACTCTCTCCTCACAGAAGAGCTAGCCCAAGCACCCAGGAGAGATAGCCAGCCCACTACTCACCACAGGTAAAAGTGAACCTCCAACCCTGAAGGCATGGCGCAGGGGAGGTGACTCCACCCCCTCACCTGAGGCAGGCGGCCCCAGTGACCCAGACTGACCAGCTTGGCTACCACCCAGGACCCACAGCCTAGCCTTGGTTTGGCCCACCCTAACATCTAGGACCTGCAGATGCTCATGAAGAGACTGGTCCTGTAGAACCATACCCACAGCATCTCCATGACTCAGGTGACAACAAGATAGCCCAGAGGAGTTCCGGTGAGGATCCAGTGATAGTGGTGGACCAGAAACCAGAGGCCTTGAACTCATTGTAATGAATATTTGCTAGTAGAGTTGATAGGGCCAAAGGGTATATACTACATGACACGTAGAGGCCCCCAATGCTATTAGGACAAATGAAGAAGTGTTGAAGAGGCTGGAAAGGAGGAGCAAAGAGGTTTTCTGTTGTTGTTTTGTTTGATTTGTTCTTGTGAGTCTGCTTGCTTACTTGCTTTGTTTCATTTTCTTGGCAAGGGTGGGGGTACTGCAGAGGTAAGGGGAAGATATGGGGAGACCAGGAGGTGAGCTGAATTGGGGTGCATGGTATGAAACTCCCAAAGAATCAATAAAAAAGTTAAATTAAAATATTTTTTCAAAAAAAGAATAGTTGCAAGATCTCCAAGGAGAAACAAATCCAGAACAGGTCTCAAACCATATGTTTGTTACCCATAGTTGTGAGATTCCTCAAACCCCAAACATTACCAGGAGGTTCCTCAGCCAGGACTCAAGAAGGCCTGGCTCACCCAGGTTGTGCACAGCCCCTAGCTAAGCCCTAGTGGGCAGAGAACATGTAAGGCACAACATTTTCTTGCCAGAAGCATTGTATTCTGGCTTTCCTAATCAGCCCTGCTTGTAGATGTTTGATACTACATCAGTGTGAAACAAAGTTCTCAGAAAGGAAAATATTGTATTCAGGCTTTCCTTATAGATGTTTGATACTAAATCAGTGTGAAACAAAGTTCCAAGAAAAGAAAAACTACACCTATGCTAAACATTCGACAAGCCAACTGACTGTAGAGCTAGAATCTTACAGGTCGGGAGACAAATTTATCTTGGACGGTCTTTGGTCCTCCCACCTCTGTGTGTGACATAACATCCTTATGAGTATCAGATAAATTTTTTTGGAATGTTTAAACAGACCCCTCCTCCTACCAACCCAAAGGTTAAGAATGCCATCAGATAGTATCTGAGGCCAATAACAGAGATGAGGATCAAGAGCCGTGATTTAGAATACCCGTCGTTCTGTTACAATAAGAACTTCATGAAACTGTTACCATGTTGGACCGTAGTGTCTGGGGTAGCCTGGATCTGGATTCTCCTGTCGCCATCATTGGCATTTGGGTCCACAACAAATTACTTCTTTTATGTGGAAAAAGAAAATGAAAGCACAGATCAAAATAGGAAGCAATTCCTGGCTATTAGCCTGCCAATGCCTACAGTTCACACCCAGACACCATGAGGGCTCAGGCACAATCTTGGCCACACAGCTCATGCCTGAATGACTATATAAATGGCCTGCAGTGTCCCTGAGAGCCAGGGCACCAGCTTTGGGAACTGCTTGTCTATCGGCATGCCTTGGGCAGACACAGGGGCCAAGACCTACACCTCTAAGACTGGGTCCCCAGAGTCATCTGTTCCCAGCAACTCTCCACGCTCCTCAATGGGGAGACAAAGGCACGCCTCTAAGCATCTGCCCTATGTCTATCTGGCAGACCTGGAGACTGAGCTAGAGTGCTGCAGATCCAGTTGTCCACTTAGCCATGGTCCTGGCCCTGTTACATGGTTTTCGAGGTTCTAGGAAATAGGTTCATCTCAGTGTCAGTATGAGACCGCAGTTTAAGGTTCCTAGGTACAGATTTTTAAATGATAATAAACTAAATAATCAGAAAAGTTATAAAATTGCCATTTGTAGTGCAATCCTTGCTTAGAAACTAACTATAGAGCAAAATAGATCTCCATTGTATTACAGATATGTTCCCCATACATGCAACACACACACACACACACACATACACACACACATACACACACATACATACATACATACACACACACACACCATCCCTTACATTAACATGATAATTACAAATAAGGGCAATGAAGAACCTATGGAGGGTATCAATCATCAAGGCTAATGTTTTCTGATGAATCCAGAGATTTAGTGTGCATCACAATAAGAACTCGTTTCTCTAATAGATGAGATATTATAGAAAGAATAGCATTAATCTATAAAAATTACACTGAGAAATAAGACTTTGAGTGAGTGACTAATATATGTTGTTAAAAAATGGACATTTTTTTTTCCAAAGCAATGTGCCTACTCCTTAGAAGCTTCAAAGTGAGCAGACTGACAAAGCAGTTAGTACAACCAGTTCAAGGTGAGTATTGGAGGGGTGGGGACGGGTGTCTCCCAGCTAAAGGATTAATGTGGGGCTCGGCACTGAGCTCGGTAGTAGAGTGCTTGTCTGGATTTCACAAAGCGCTAGATTTGGTCCCCACCACCACAAACTGGGAAGGGAGTATGCATGACTGTAATCTTGTATCTATAATCCTAGAACTCGGGAGTCTGAGACAGGAGGATTGCTAACAGTATAAGCTCTTCCCGGACTACATAGTAAGTTCTAAGCCAGGAATAACTAAAGAATAAGATTCTGGAATAAATAAAGAATAAGAATAAGAGAAAACAATAAAATAATGATTATGATGATGATTAATACTATCATTTTCACTGTGTCACACACTTCATGATTTAGGGGTTCTTGTGCAGGACCCCAAAGCATTAAGAGGGTCCCAGAATCCACCTTACAAGAGACAAAGGGTGAGAGTGAAGGATAAGGAACCTTTGGTAGCACACTATAAAAGCAACCTTTCCATTAGAGAGTAAACAGTCATGTGTCGGTTTGCAAAGAAATCAAATGAAAAATTGCTTTCACAGGCTTCAGAGTGGGCTCTGCTTTGAGGCATGGGGGAAATTGATTTCAGTAATTGAAAGAGAGTTTCACAGTGCATGAACAGTCAGCTCTACGGGAGACCCCACCTGCATGGCAACCAACTTCAGGGACATCTGGATGAGGAAGTGTTCCACGCACAAACATGCCAGGTGAGCTGAGACCGCAGTCTCATCTCGCAGGTTCTATAAACACGTCTCTGTGTTAAGGTCTGGAAAGGACAGTAGACTGCTGCTCTGGTGTGGCCTTGTCACCAGGTCCTAACCAAATAAAAGACTGTCTCATTCTGGACTGAGCCATCCCGCTCCTCCTCTTCCTCCTGCTCCTTCCTTTTCCTTGTCCTCTTGCTTCTCCTGTTTCCCTTCTCTATTTCCTCTTCTTCCTCCTCTTCCTCTTCCTACTCGGTCTTCTCTGCTGATAGTGGAATTAATCTCACAGACATTCACAGCAGCCAAGTATAACCCAGGGGAACAAATTCTTTTGCTCAAAAACCTATTTTTGAATTTTAAATAAAGATAACAGAAACTAACTCTGTGTGTGTGTCTTTCTCTGTGTCTCTGTCTCTGTCTCGCTCTGTATCTCTCTCTCTCCCTCCATTTTTTCATTTATTGTCTTCAGAAGATAGCATAACTAAAACAAAAAAAAAGACTAAATGTTAAAGATAACCTCAAATCCCTAAAGATAGGAAGATGTAGGGCACTTTTATTATAACCTTATTTCCAAACAAGGTCATCTCTAAAATATTCCAAAATAAATAAAAGCATTTCCCAATGACCATGAGAGAGGATTGTTGTAGACCACTTTGTTGGGCAGCTTTTGTCACTGTGGTGGTAGAAAATAGCCAATCAAAGAGAAGAAAGATTTATCAAGGCTCACAGTCCTGAAGTCTTCAATCCTTGATCAATTGACCCATCGCTTTGGGCCTGTGGTGTGGTAAGCCACAGAGGGGGTAAGTGGTGGAGAAAGCTGCTCACCTCTCAGCAACTGGAAATAAAAAGCAGGAGTCTCAACATCTTCCTTGTTTATTTTATTTGTTTTTGCTATTTTGAGACAGGGTTTTATATGAAGCAGAGGTGAATTCAGATTCACTCTGTAGCCCAGATTGGCCTTAAACCCATTTTGCATCCCAGATTGCTTTAAACCTACTTTGTACCCATGGCTGACCTTGAACCTATCCTCCTCGTAAGTGCTAGGCTTTATAGGCATGTACCACCATATTTACCCCGTAATTTATAGAGTTTAACTCACCAAAAAGTAAAGTACACACACAATCACACAAACACACGAAATTTACATGGCACTTTGAAATATATATCCATTGCGGAATGGCAATGAATTTAGGTCATCCATTACCTTAATACTTAAAAATCTACTCCCAGCAATATTCAAACACACATTATATTAATATATCATTTGTTTTCTTCACCATGATGTACAATAAATCTCTTCAACTAACTAGAATATTGTGGCTTTTCCTACTGTCTACCCAATTCTCCTACCACTCAGTTTCCTCAGGCCACCGCTCACTTCACACTTCCATAAATCTAGCCTTCTGATTATATTTTATTAGTGTGTGTGTCTGTGCATGCGTGCATGCATGTGTGTATAAGCATGTGTATGTGTGTGTGTATGTGTGTGTGTGTGTGCACACATGCCAGGGACAGGGCAGGGTAATGGGTACCGTGGCACATTGGAGCTGAGAGGACAACTTTCAGGAACTGGTTCTCTCTTTCACCCTGGGGATCTTGGGGATTGAACTCGAGGTGTCAGGTTTGACAGCGAGCACATTCACCTGCTGAGACATCTCAGCTTCAGCGATTCCTCCTCAGACTCCACACAGAATTGAGATCGTATGCCTTTTATCTCTGTGTGCCAGGGTGTCCTCAAATGACAGAATCTTCTCTAATTTTTCAGGTTTAACTATTCTCACTTTCCACTTGTGTATTGTGTTGACCACTTGCCAGCTGCTGTGACCAAGGCACCAGGATCAAAGCCTGCCTTTGAAGCATTTATTGTGGATTATAACCCCAGAGTGCGCAATGCCAGAGGAGGTGTGGGAGGAGGTCAAGAGACACACCTTCCTCCACATCAGGAAGCCGAGAGTGAGCTGGCAGTGGAACAAGGCCATGAACTCTCAACGCCCGCCCCTACTGAGGCGTTTCCTCCAGCTGCCACCAAGCCCGGTGACCAGAGTTTGATCTCCAGAACCCACATAGTGGAAAGACAGACTAACAGGAAAAAGTTGTCATCTGAGCAGCTCGCATTCACACACTGATTTTCTCTCACAGTGGCCATTGTCATCAGTGAGAAGTGGCGTGCCACTGCGATTTTAATTTGCACCTCCCTGGTTAGTAGCAATATGAACATTTATTCCAGTATTTTTAAGAATGTCTGTGTTGGGATCCTTTGTCCATTCTCTGACTGAGTTATTCTCTCATGGCTGAGTTGTTTGAATTGCTCACTTCTTATGTATTTGGAATACTCACTCATCTCTTGTCAGATGCATCAGATTAAAAATATTTCTCCCATCCTGTAGATGGATTCTTCACTCTATGAATAATTTTCTTAGTTATATAAAAGGGTTTTCATCCTTTTTGCTTTGTTTTGCTTTTGGTTTTGTCTATTTTTTTTTCATTGTTTGTGTTTTAGAGTCTTATTCAAAGACGTCTTCCCAGACCAGCATCATGGGAATTCTCCTGTGCTGTCTTCTGCACTCCCGAGTCTCACATTTTACGTCTGTAAGCCATCTCGAGGTTTGCGTTTTAAGGTCATAAGAGGTAAGAGAATCTCAATCTTATGATTGTGAAGACCCTGTTTTCCTGACATTTCCTATGGAGACTGACCTGCCCTGCTGTGTGTGAGGAGACTGGCCTGCCCTGCTGTGTGTGAGGAGACTGGCCTGCCCTATAGTATGTGCTAGGCTATGTTTGCAGCACCAAGGTTTGCTTACGTGTGTGGATTTGTTTGGGGCTGCCTATTTCGTCCCATTGGTCTATGTGCTTTTGGTTGCTTTACAGAGTTGTTACCCTCAGGGCCTGGGCCCAGCAGCCCTAAGATGACAGGCTTGACCATCCATCTCCCACAGATCAGTTACAGAGACAAGTGGTAGGTGCACAGGGGAAAGAGATTTACTCCATGAGGCTACAGGGGAAAGAAGGAGAAGGTCCAGTAACAGCTGCCCCAAGACCATCTTTGGCTCACTGCATAAAACCAAGCAAACCCAGGCGGGCGGTGGTGGTGCACGCCTTTAATCCCAGCACTTGGGAGGCAGAGACAGGCAGATCTCTCCGAGTTCGAGGCCAGCCTGGTCTACAAGAGCTAGTTCCATGACAGACTCCAAAGCTACAGAGAAACCCTGTCTTGAAAAATAAACAAACAAACAAAACAGAAAACAAGCAAACCCATCCATCTTGATTCATCATTGTCTAGTCTCCAGTCTCCAGTGCTAGGCGATCTGACAAGTTATCAGACTATGAAATCCCTTCACAGGAGACAGGATTCCTTCATCCAGTCCCTGGACTCCAGGCTTTTCTTTCTCCCAGCATAAGACTCCTAGAGAAGTCCTAATTCCTTGAGGTCCAGTGTTTCAGTAGCCTGATAGCCAAAGAGCTGTTGTCTTATTAGACGTTCCTGCCAGGTCAAGCACTGCTATGTCAATTATGTTTGATATGATTGATTATATTGGTAATGATCATAATGCTTGGTGTTAGTTGTCAAGCTGATTGGAGTAAGAGATGTCTACATTGACAAAGTCAGCCATGGGTGTTTCTGTGGGGCATTTCTAGAGAGGGCAAACACATGGGACAGTGACTGGAGCAGATGACAGGGTGATCCCTTAAATATAGACTTCACCATCCAATGGGCTCAGAGCCAGGAAAGGCAAAACAATCCTGTATAATAAAGGAACTTCTGGAGGCATCACCATCTCTGATATCAAGCTCTATTATAGAGCTTCAATATTGAAAACAGCTTGGTATTGGAATAAAAACGGACAGGTTGACCAATGGAATCAAATCAAAGACCTGGATATTAATCCACACACCTATGAACACCTGATTTTTGACAAAGAAGCTAAAATTATACAATGAATAAAAGAAAGCATCTTTAACAAATGGTGCTGTCATAACTGGATGTGAACATGTACCAGAATGAAAATAGATTCGTATCTACCACCATGCACAAAACGCAAGTCCAAATGTATTAAAGACCTCAATATAAACCTGATCATACTGAACCTGATAGAAGAAAAAGTAGGAAGTAGCCTTCAAAGCATGGGCACAGGAGACCACTTCCTAAATATAACACCAGTATCACAGACAATAAGAGCAACAATAAATAAATGGGACCTCTTGAAACTGAGAAGCTTCTGTAAAGCAAATGATACAGTCAATAAGACAAAAAGGCAGCTTACTGAATGGGAAAAGATCTTTACTAACACCACACCAGAGGACTGATCTCCAAAATATATAAAGAACTCAAGAAATTAGACATCAAAATTCCAAATAACCCAATTTAAAAATGGGGTACAGAACTAAACAGAGAATTCTCAACAGAAGAATCTCAAGTGGCCAAAAGACACTTAAGGAGATGTTCAACATCCTTAACATCAGGGAAATGCAAATCAAAACGATTCTGAGATTCTATCTTACACCAGTCAGAATGGCTAAGATCAAAAACACCAATAATATGCCAGAGAGGATGTGGAGTAAAGGGAAAACTCCTTCATTGCTGGTAGGAATGCAAACTTGTACAACTACTCTGGAAATCGGTATGATAGTTTTTCAGAAAATTGGGAATCAACCTTCCTCAGGACGCAGCAATACCACTCTTGGGCGTATACCTGCTTAATCATACTACAAGGATATTTATTTGTTCAACTATGTTCATAGCAGCATTACTTGTAATAGCCAGAACCTGGAAACAACCTAGATGTCCCTAAACCAAAGAATGGATAAAGAAAATGTGACACATTTACACATTGGAGTATTACTTAGCGGTAAAAAACAATGACATCTTGAAATTTGTATGCAAATGGATGGAATTAGAAAAAATCATCCTGAGTGAGGTAACCCAGACCCTGAAAGATGAACATGGTATGTACTCACTCATCTATGGATACTAGCTGTAAAGCAAAGAATATTGAGCCTATAGTTCATGATCCTAGTGAAGCTAAGTAACAAGGAGAGCTCTCACAAGATCCACCTGGAAATGGAGAATAAACAAGATTGCCTGACAAAATTGGGAGCACGTGGGGTGGGGGAGAAGGGGGGATTTTAAGAGGAAGAGGAGGGAAGAAGAGAAGGGGGAGGAGAATTTGAGGGAATAGGAAAATCGAGATGGAGGAAGGACAGAGATGAGAGCAAGAAAAGAGATACTGAGGGAGGCATTATGGAGCTAGCAAGAAACCTGGCACTAGAGGAATTCCCAGGCATCCACAAGGATGACCCATGCTAAGAGCCTAAGCAATAAAGGAGAGGGTGTCAAAACTGACCTTGCCCTGTAGTTAGATTGATAAATTATCTTAAATATCACCATAGAACCTTCATCCAGCAACTGATGGAAACAGAGGCAGAGACCACAGTGGAGCACCGGACTGAGCTCCCAAAGTCCAATTGAAGAGTGAGAGGAATGAGAATGTGAGCAAAGAGGTCAAGACCATGATGGGGACACCCACTGAAACAGTTGCTAATGGAAGCTCACCAACTCCAGCTGGACAGGAAAGGAACCAGCATAGGTCCAAACTAGTCCCTCTGAATGTGGGTGACAGTTGCATGGCTGGGGCTGACAGAGGGGTCACTGGCAATGGCACCAGGATTTATTCCTACTGCTTATACAGGCTTTTTGGGAACCTATTCTTTTTAGATGTATACCTTCCTCAGTGTAGATATAGTAGGGAGGGCCTTGGACCTTCCCCAAAGCAATGTGCCTTACCCTCTCTGAGGACTGGATAGGGGGTGGAGAGGGGGTTAGGTGGAGGGAATTGGAGGAGGGGACGGAGGGGGAACTTGGATTCATATGTAAAATGAAACAGATTGTTTTCTTTTAAAAAATAAATTATAAAAATATGTGAAATCTTGATTTATGAAAGTATTCATCCTACAATAGTTTCTGTGTGTTGTATCAAATGTCACTTGCTTTGCTGACCATTTGAAAGCAATCTCCAATGAGGTATACATATATCCTTATCAGCATCTTAACAGAAATCACTTCTTTCTGCATGGTCTCTTTGCTCTTTATCTCCTTTCTCCAAACAGCCTCATTCCTCATAATGGAAGTAAGGTAAAGGTCACTGATGGTATGAAAATATGGGGTGGTAGTACATGGAATGCACTTTTCTGAAGATTGCATATTGAATCAAATACACATTATAAAAGGTAGCTAGCAAATCAACTATGCAATATTGTTAGACAGAATGATGCTAAGTGAAATCTAAACTCTGTGTGTGTGCGTGTGTGTGTACAGTTAAATGTTGCCTAAAGACAATGACATATCTAAGCAATGTATCAATTAGTGATGTCATTGTTCTGTGAACAACACAGAACTCACTCAACAATACAGAACAATCATTAGATGTGGCCACTGTTGCTGCTCTAGTTGGCAGTGTGAACCTGGGAGAGCGAGGCCTAAAAATGAGGGGGACTAAAGTCTCATGCGATAGCCAACTTTACTCAGAGCATCAGACAATTTATACTCTGAGGGGCATGAGTACTTTACATGAGTAAAGTATAATTATATATTGTATAATCACAAGGACAAACTGCATGGGGAGAAAAGCATGTTTTTCCCTAGCGACACATAACAAATAAAGGTCAGTTGTGATAAGTAGTCTGAAGTAAGCTCACTCCTGTTCCTCCACTTGGGCAGGACACAGAAGCATGTTCCAAGAACAACCCATGTTATGGAGGAACAGGGGTTACAGACACTTGCCTTGTTTACATGGAGTTTTCTCACAAGGTCCCAGAAATCCCCTCACACAGCTTCATTCACGAACTGTGTTCCAACAACCTCTTAATGAAACCAAAAGATTGGAGAGTGAAAGGATGCTCTCAGCTACCTCGGCACCTTATAATAGGAATAAGTTTAAAATGATGAGAAAAAGCACAGTAAACACACAAGCCAGCAATGTAGTCTTTATTACAACTATCAGATGTTTTGTGCTGTGCACTGGCTTACTAAGTCCCTCTCATTTAGGAAGATTCTGGAATCCTGGAAGCAAACTGTTATATTTTTAGTCAGCTTAGGCTGAACTTGAAGGTATCAGATGCGGTGACTTACGTGGCCGACATCTGCTACTGATGGCACTGGAGGGTAGAAGTTCATGAGGGAGGTGTTAGCAGAGCTGGTCTGTGGTGACGTCCCTCTCCTCAGGGTGTACCAGACACTGTCTCACTGTGCTCACATACACTTTATGCTATCCCAGAAAGAGGACAGGGACAGGTGGTCTCTGGTGGTTCTCCTTTTCTTATGAAGACACCACCTCTTGAAGATGAAGGTTCCCTCCTTTACAGCATCTTTTAGACTTGTTTCCAAAGTCGCATTCAGGGTTGTGGCCTTCACATCCACATCTGGAAGCCACTCAGCGGAGTCTAGAACAGTGGCTTTCACGTTTTATTCTTCATGACTAGACCAACCGAATTAATGAAAGGATGGGTGTATGCTAGAGTTTTTGCAGAAGATTTGACGTACATAAAGCTTTAAATAAGTACACAATCCTAGACGCCCTGGAACCTGAAGCCTTGGAGAAGGTGCCCAGGAAGTCCTGCTTGCCCCTGCTCTGCAGGTGCCTCTCATGTGCACAGCTCACTGAGGAACTCTGAACCACATAACCTGTCCTTGTCCTCAGCCCCACTTCTGCTCTACCCATCTGTTCCTCACTTCCTGATATTTCCCTTCATATTCAACTGTAAAAGATCTTCCAAATACCACTCAAAGTCTTCATGATTGCAAAATTACATATCATTTCTTCATCCTTTATGTCCTTTAATAATATACCCCAGCTGTAGCCTAGGGATCCAAAACTCTCTTTGTTTTCCATGCCATTTCACACACACACACACACACACACACACACACACACACACACTACACCTTTCACTGGTAGGTCTGAGTGTTTTCACTGGTTCTTCTTTCCCCTTCAAGGTTCTGTCCTGGCATGACCAGTATCTACTAAATCAGTTATGATTTCTCTGAAAATAATCCTAAAATCTTCAGACTTTTTGACTATATTCCCCGTTAGCCTCTTTCAAATATATTCCTCAGAAAAGTCCTACTCATGTAAACTCACCTTCTTTATTTATTCATTAGACATTAAAGAATAGCAATGTGCCAGGCCCTATACTAGATTTGGGGGTATAAAGGAAAAATAGCATCATCTTTATATCATTATATCATAATTTAATGAAGACATGCAAGCAGGTAACTGCAATGCGTGACTTTTAAACTCCATGAGTGTGAAGCATAGGGAGGAAAGTTGACTAAGGAAGGTCAGGAAATGCCTCCAAGGAGGTACAGAGGCTAAATTCAGTACCAAAATATAATTAAGAGTCAGTGGGTGAAAGAGAAGAGATGAAACGGTAGCAGCCATGTCATCATCCCAGTCTGCTTTATAGGGCTCCTTAGACACAGACTTTGGGGCAATTCTCAGAAGAAGCCAAAAGATCCAAGTCTCCCATTCTCCAGCAAGGCAAACTCAGGGTGTGGGGACACATGTGACTTGGCCATGCCTAGATAAATGGACTTCCTAAACACTAAATTTTAAGTTATAAAAGCATCACTTTTTTAAAATTGTATTTTCTGAGTATTAGTGTTTTGCTGCATGTGTGTATATGCACCACATGTGCCCAGTGCCTGCAGAAGACCCAGGGCTGGATCCCCTGAGATGAGTGATGGGTGGCTGTAAACAGTCATGTGACTTTGGGAACCAAACTTGGTTCTTCTGCAAAAGCAACAAGTGCTCTTAGCTGAGCCATCATCCTGGTCCCTGGGTAAATAGTCTGTACAACCCTCTGAGCCCTTGAGACCTTTCTGTGGAAGCCAGAAAGTGAAACCTCTTTCATAACGACAGTAAGATGTAACTTCCCTGGCTGTCCGTTACTTGGGCTTCACCTGTATAAAAACAACAGTTGGTCAAACTGCTGGCACCTTGACACACATTAAAACAGAGGCACCAAGCTAGGCGGTGGTGGCTCATGTCTTTAATCCCAGCACTCAGGAGGCAGAGGCAAGTGGATCTCTGTGACACAGCCTGATCTACAAGAGCTAGTTCCAGGACAGCTAGGACTGTTATACAGAGAAACCCTGTCTTGAAAAAGCAAAGTAAATAAATAAATAAATAAATAAATAAATAAATAAATAAAAAAACAGAGGCATAAAACTATCTCTTTCACCACCATACACCATAAAGTCAATGCCAGCTCCACTTATAATGCCCCTAATGAGCGACAAAAGGTGTTAATTTTATTCATTCCTAACCCATGAGTCCACATCATTTCACAGCCCATATGGCAAATTAGGAGTTATATAAGAAACACCTGTGCCTCAGACCCAGGCAGTGGCTTAATTCAAACCCCCTTCTTCAAGGAATACCATTTAGACTTTAAAGAACAGGTGGCAGACCACGATTATTCAAATTCAATGCTTGAAAAACATTATCTTGGAAATAAACAAAATGAGCCTTTCACTCCATGAAAACTTGACAGCATTGTTCCCATTAATAATATTTGAGCTTTCAAGCAAAAATCATAATTTTGAAAAATTATAATTTGTCTGCCCTCCATGAGTTGACAACACTCTCAATATTAAATGCTTTCTTGATGTGATTAATGTCAGTGTTTAATGAATATGGTGTTCTGATATTGTAAAACAAATGTCCCAGTGCTTTGGCACGTGAGAGCACTTTCCAGATGACAGATCGTGCAGTTGACACCGTGCTTTTGAGGAAGAGGAGTTCAAAATGCAAAAGATGATCTTAAAGTGCCCAGGTCTGAAAAATTCATCAAAAAAATCATGCAATTCAAATGACATTTAAGAAACTGTTGTTCAGTTTGGCTCAGAGGGCAGTGATCACAATTATCTGTGCAGATACTAAGAGCCCCCCTTCCCAGATGTATCCAAATATGAGGCAGGACTTCTTACCATACTTCCCCAAATGACCCTGTCAGACAGACAACAGGCACAAGTGGGGACAAAAGCCATGTGTCTCTATAAAGCCATGTGTGGACAGACATGTACACAAGTAAACCAGTGACTGACTCTTCACTAGTTGGCTTTAACTGGAAAAAGTCTTTTTATTTAAAAATATTACCTAAGTCAGGCATGGTGGGTCACACCTGTAATCCCAGTACTACAGAGGCAGAAGCAGGAGGAGCTGCTGTAGATTCAAGACCAGCCTAGTCTACATAAGCACTGTGAAGGCAGTCAGGGTTATTTACATAACAAGACTTCATCTCAAAAGATTTTCAAATTAAAATGTAGCTACTATATACTCAGTTATTATTGTTATTAATGCTAGTAAAACTTTAAAATTATCTGTTTCAGTTCCTAATATGGTCTCTATTTAGTATTTTCTTAAATAAACCTCTCTGTTGACACAAATAATCCCAATCAGACCAAATCAGACCAAATTAAAAGATACTCAGGCTATCATCTATTAAGATGGCAATGGATGACAATACTCCTGGGTGGCCCCAGGAAAACATGGGCGACCATGGGTAACCCAAAGACTAAGTGTTCATTCTCTAGGGGCCAGTTAAAATAGCCTGTGGGAGTGATCTTGACCTTCCCTGGGGAGGGGTTACCTTTGGTGGGCTTTCTTGACCCTCCCTGGGGAGGGGTTACTGTTTGATGGGCTTTCTTGGAGGTGGAGTTTGTACTGAGGCAACGCCCAGGGGAGGGGGGCTTATGCCAGGAGCTGGGGTGAAGCCCCCAGCTAAATATTCCAACCTTTGTATAAAAGGGTGCCAGGGAACTGAGGTGACACTTCCGACCAAACATTCCAGACTTTCTTTGGATAAAGGGATGCTGGCTCAAGTTTAGCTACTTACTACAGGCTTGAGTCGACATAGAAGAGGGAGTTGGTGGGCTCACGCTCAGCGAGAGGTGTCGCTGGAGCAGCATTCGGTTTACTGTTATCCTGGGGACCTCAGGCAGCTGTTCCTTGAGGGACTTGAGAAGGCAGGCGGCTAGGATAAAAAATATATTATTATTGGCCCTATGAATGGGGCTAGTCATGGGAAGAGCCATTAACTGCCAGAAAGAATGGGACAGAGAAGTGCCCTGGTTGTACAGGTGAGGCCCAGGTGTGTAAGTGGGACACAAGAGCAGATAACACCAGGTTGTAGTCGGTAGATGTCCTTGAGCCAGGAGAGTTGGTACCAATGGTGAAGTCCCAGGAGCTGACGCAGGTGTTGGCATTGTCTGAAAGGTCCTTTGTAAGTTGGTCTTGGCCCAGACAGCAGGAGTGACCTGTAAAATATGGGTGGGGTTAAAATAGGCTCTGGAGACTGTTAGTTTTTACCAAACCAGATTTTTTGATAGAGCAACAGAACTTTTTTGGGAACTTGCTGGTTTCTGTAAGACAACTGGAACATGAACATTTTAGAAGATAATTAAAGGGAATTGAGAACTCTGGATTTTAAAGATACACCTGAAACCTGTTAGTCCTGGACCATGCAGCCTGTTAAAGAGGCACACCTGCTGCATTTTAACAGAAACTTAACAAATGAAGTAATGAGCTAAGCTACCAGTACTTAAGTCATCAAATGCCATCAGACAGATCTAAGGGGGATAATTGAGCAGAAATGAGACAGCTTTTTTAGCTACATAGGCAAGCCCAAGTTTCTCCTTAGTCCTTAGAGGACACCAGCCTAGAAGCAATGCTTGCCATTAGCTGCTGAGTACAAGAGGCCCAAAGACTTTCCTGTGGAGGGAAGATTTAGTCTACCTGTCTTGGCAGGATGAGAAGATCGAATTTCCAGGTGTAGCATCCAGGAAGCTGAAGAGGTGGAAGGCCACTTTTTGCTGTGCGGATGCCTTTGCCCTACCCAAAGGCAAGACTTGAGGTGGAAGGTCTTTTGTAACCATGTATCTCTATGGAGGAGCAATAGAATGCTGCAAGATCTGGCATGTCTCTGTTAGAATCTCTTTTGTTAAATGTCATACTCTCAGATCTGTAAAGGCACTTGAGAATTGGGAACCATTACCTGTTATAGACATGTATTTTATCCAATTAGTTATAACTTAACAATGCTAATAAATACTAATGAATATCTTGCATATCACCATAGAAACTTCATCTGGCGATGAATGAAGCTAGAGACAGAGACCCACATTGGAACACTGGACTGAGCTTTTAAGGTCCAAATGAGGAGCAGAAGGAGGGAGAATATGAGCAAGGAAGTCAGGACCGCGAGGGGTGCGCCCACCCACTGAGACGGTGGTGCTGATCTAATGGGAGCTCACCAAGGCCAGCTGGATGATGGAGCATGTGATCAAACCGGACTCCCTGAACGTGGCTGACAAGGAGGGCTGACTAAGAAGCCAAGGACAATGGCACTCGGTTTCGATCCTACTGCATGTACTGACTTTGTGGGAGCCTAGTCTGTTTGGATGCTCACCTTCCTAGACATGGACGGAGGGGGGAGGACCTTGGACTTCCCACAGGGCAGGGAACCACGACTGCTCTTTGTACTGGAGAGGGAGGAGGAGGGGGGAGGGGGAGGGGGAGGGNATCTGGAGATGGATGGAGATAGAGACAGAGACCCACACTGGAGCACCGGACTGAGCTCCCAATGTCCCAAGGAGGAGCAGAAGGAGGGAAAATATGAGCAAAGAAGTCAAGACCACGAGGGGTGCACCCACCCACGGAGACAGCGGGGCTGATCTATTGTGAGCTCACCAAGGCCAGCTGGACTACGACTGAAAAACCATGGGATAAAACCGGACTCTCTGAATATGGCGGACAATGAGAGCTGCTGAGAAGCCAAGGACAATGCCACTGGATTTTGATCCTACTTCGTGTTCTGGCTATGTGGGAGCCTAGCCAGTTTGGATGTCCACCTTTCTAGACCAGGATGGAGCGGGGAGGACTTTGGACTTTCCACAGGGCAGGGAACCCTGACTGCCCCTCAGACTGGAGAGGGAGGGGGAGAGGACTGGGGGAGGGGGAGGGAAATGGGAGGAGGTGGGAATTTTTAATTAAATAATAAAAAAAAGAAAAAAAGATTAAAAGGAATATTTTAATAAGTCAAAGAATACTAGCACATGTGGATATTCTTACCCAGGATGGTGGTGGGGTCAAAATAGAGGTTACCAAGTGTTTGTATTTTTCCAGAACTGTTGTAATCTGTAATTATAAGTTTTACAGATCTTAAAACTTATACACATACATACAGAGAAATAAGACAAGCATACTGTAGAAACACCCAAATACTCACACAGACATAACACAAGCATAGTGTGGAAACAATCACACATACTTCCACAGATATGAAACAAACATACTGTGTAAACAAACACACATACTCACACAGACATACAAGTATACTGTGGCAACAATCACACATACTCACAGATATAAGACAAGCGTACTGTGGCAACATGATTTTAACAGACAGACAAATAAAACTCTTTTAGGAACCTGTGTCAGCTGACGAACTTAAAAATCCCAGTGACGGAACAGCAGAAGCCAGGGAAGCGCAGAGGTGGTCCCATTAAGGACCAGATTAGCAGATGCTGCAAGAAGGAACCAAAAAAAAAGAAGGAAACCCATACAGTTCTAGAGTGAGAGGATGGGGTGGGGGGCAGATCCGGATCCATTGTAGAGAACAGTGAGAGACAAGCAGATGGAGAAGTGGGGAGAAGAGTGCCGAATGGGAGTGGGGGTGGGAGCACGTATCTAGAAAATATGGGCTTTTGTTAGGTGTTAGCCCCTATTTAAAAGGATTTTTATAAAAGGCAGCCCAAGGGTGTTTGGAGATCTGGCTTTGAATCGCAAGAGCCCATTTAGAAGTCTATGCCAAATCTTGGGACTCAAGCCTGTCACAAAGTGTCCATTGGAACAGGGCTCTTGAGTCAAAAACTGGGGGCAGGGGTTCGTGAGAAATGAGTGGGAGACATCTCTACCCACTCAATCCCACCTCAGCAAGATTTGTCTCACCGCCTGCATCAGACACCTGGCGCGGACCATGTCTCCAACAGGACAGCCTGAAAATCAACAAACATAAACGCAAATGGGCCCCGGACCCTAGCGGCATGTTCTCAAAAAGGGGAGCTCACCCAGACAAAGCCGATCTTAGCCTGACCAGGTGGGACCTCCAAATGTTAAGTATTTTCTCAAAAGAACCTCTCCGCCTATGCAAATAACCCCAATCAGACCAAATTAAAAGATACCCAGGTTTAATAGATGGTGGTGGATGACAATATTCCTGGGTGGCCCCAGGAAAACATGTGAGACCATGGGTAACCCAGGGACCACGTGTTCATTGGGGGAGCAGTTTAAATAGCCTGTGGGGGTGGTTTTGACCTTCCCTGGGGAGGGGTTACCATTTGGTGGGCTTTCTTGAACCTCCCTGGGAAAGGGTCACCATTTGGCCAGCTTTCTTTTTTTTTTTAAATATAATTTTTTATTGAAAAAAAAAATTCCGCCTCCTCCCCGCCTCCCATTTCCCTCCCCGTCTCCCTTTTCCCCCCTCTTCCCTCTCCTCACCCCCTCCCCCCACTCCTCTCCCCCTCCCTCTCCAGTCTGAGGGGCAGTCAGGGTTCCCTGCCCTGTGGAAAGTCCAAAGTCCTCCCCGCTCCATCCTGGTCTAGAAAGGTGGACATCCAAACTGGCTAGGCTCCCACATAGCCAGAACACGAAGTAGGATCAAAATCCAGTGGCATTGTCCTTGGCTTCTCAGCAGCTCTCATTGTCCGCCATATTCAGAGAGTCCGGTTTTATCCCATGGTTTTTCAGTCGTAGTCCAGCTGGCCTTGGTGAGCTCACAATAGATCAGCCCCGCTGTCTCCGTGGGTGGGTGCACCCCTCGTGGTCTTGACTTCTTTGCTCATATTTTCCCTCCTTCTGCTCCTCCTTGGGACATTGGGAGCTCAGTCCGGTGCTCCAGTGTGGGTCTCTGTCTCTATCTCCATCCATCTCCAGATGAAGGTTCTATGGTGATATGCAAGATATTCATCAGTATGGCTATAGGATAGGGTCATTTCAGGTTCTCTGTCCTCAGGTGCCCCAATGGCCGGCTTTCTTGGAGGTGGAGTTTGGACTGAGGCAACTCCCAGGGGAGGAAGCTTATGCCAGGAGCTGGGGTGCAGCCCCCAGCTAAATAGTCTTTATGCATGAAAGCTTATGCAATATTCTGCAGCTTTGCACTGTAAAGAGCTCCTGAGAATAAATGAATGAGAAAGTTTAAGGATGTCTTCTTAAACTGTGAGCTCTAATCTTTGTGACTTCAAGGCCAGCTGGTCTATAGAGCAAGTCCCAGGACAGTCAGAGATACCCTGTCTGGAAGGAAAGGAAAGGAAAGGAAAGGAAAGGAAAGGAAAGGAAAGGAAAGGAAAGGAAAGGAAAGGAAAGGAAAGGAAAGGAAAGGAAAGGGCACTGTGAACTGCGGAAAGAACACTGTGAGCTGCAGACCCAATGGGGAGGTCATGAAAAAATTTTGTAGCTATAATTTGTTTCTGAATGTCCAATAACAAAATAAAAAATCAAAATAGCACAGGAGATGAATTTGAGGTATTTTCTGAGGTAGCCTGTGTTGCATTGGGCAATGTTCTGAAGACACAGCATGAGCTCTTTGTCCTGTGCATCCCGTCACACCACACAACACCAGCACATACTGCCGAAAACCCTTGGCTCACATGTAGAACTATTATGTGTCAAGAATCTTGGTGATTTTGCTGCATGTACCAAGTTTTATGCTCTTAGAGAAACTCAATGGCATAATTATAGAAAAAAACTGTCAATATTATCCTCAGCAAATAAATATCAAAATAATTTGTCTTTAAATTGTATTGTGTTAAAATGTTTAATTCTGAAAGTTGGTATTTGAATTATTAATTTGAGTTTGATTTTTTTAAAAAAAAATCATTAAATGAGCTGGGCAGTGGTAGTGAACATCTTTAATCCTAGCACTCCAGAGGCAGAGGCAGAGGCAGAAGCAGGCAGATCTCCAAGAGTTCAAGGCCAGCCTGGTCTACGAGAGGTAGTTCCAGAACAGCTAGGACTGTTGCACACACACACACACAAAATCCTTGTCTTTAAAAAAGAAATTCATTAAATAAATGCATTTTGATTTAGGATTAGGACAAAATTTCCCATGATTTCTGAAATGGCCCTCAACATATGTCTGTCATCTTATACTGCTAATTTATGTGGCACTGAGCTCTCAGCATTAAGGACCACAGAATAAAAACACTGACCCACTCTGGAGACCCTGAAGATGCACTGGCTCTGCAGTGTCAGATATTAGCCAAGATTTATTTCTTTATGTAAAAGTAGATAAGCACTTCAAATTTTATTACTTCTAATAAATTATATCTGCTATTAGTTTTGATATATAATATCATTAAATATTAGCATACATGTCAAAATTATTTTAAAATTTGGGATTTGATATCAGAAACTGTTAGATTAATGTTGGGTTCAGGCAAACACTTCTTAGATGAAAAGTTATATTAGGAAAAAACCTCAGAGGATCTGGATTAAAGAATGGTGCTACCCAAACTGGCTCCCAATACCAAATGGTCAGCCCTAGAAACATGGGTACAAGCAACATTATACAGGCTGAACAGGTTCTAGGTAGGAATATATATGAATATATATGCATGAAACAACAATTAATAAAAAAAGAGGCCATGAATTTGAATGAGAGCAAAAAGGCATATGGGAGGGTTTACAAAGAGAAAGAGGGATTGGAAAATGATATAATTTTAGTTAATGATATATATAATAAGTGTAGTCGAAGTATAGTATAGTAAAAAATGAAAGGAGTAATAAAAAAGACTTACGCTATGGAGACAGCGAAGGGTGGAATCAGGAACAGAAGGAAAGCCAGGTGTAGCAGTGCACACCTTTGATCCCAGCAGTCAGGAGCAAGAAGCAGGTGGCTCTCTCTGAGTACAAGGTCAGCCTGGCCTCATACTCTGAAGTGATTTCATCACCCCACTCAAAATGGAGCACGGTTTAAAACATATGAGTCACCCCTGAAATTTCACATTTAACATTCTTGGCTATGGATGATCTTAAGTTACTGAAACAGAGGAAAGCAAAGCCACAGAGAGTAGGGTTTCTGCATCGCGGAACAGAGGACAACCTTGTGCTTCTCACCTGCCGAGGGAGCTGAACAGCAATCCCGAGCAAGTCTGAATCCTACACAAGCACATTGCTAGCTCTAAATCCTTTCTGCCCACTCCCAGCGTATTAACAACTGTGTTATTCTGACAAGGTAACACAAACTAAAACTTTGGACTGATTTATATCTAAACGTTATGAAGTAATTTTAAACACTTGATTAGTTGCTTAGTCCAGAAGGTGAGTTTTTGTAATAAACAAATTTTAATTCAGTTTTTGTATTTAACCTTAAATCTAACTCTAGAACTTTGGATGATTATCAAGCTTACCATTTTTTATTAGCTACATGGATCAGACAGTTTCCCACAGAAAATGTTTGAATAGAATTGGATTTGTTCTCTGTTTCAAAAAAAAAGCATATGATGATTGGCTGACTTATTCCACGGGAATAAATCCTGAAACAATAAAAAATCTTTGTGTTTAGCTTCCTTAATAGAAGTGAATAAATTCGGTGGTGTTGTTCCCATACTCAAACCCAAACTCTAGGGGCCGGCTCATAGCCTTTACTGTGTAATTGTGACAAATGACTGAACGTATATTGAAACATTTGAACTGCGTTCTCATGTTGGTCTGCGGTTGAGTCTAATGTTCTCAGCTGAGGCAAGGTGCTGAGGTGTCTAGACAGTCAGATACCAACCCTCTCATTGTGGTTTCCCAACAATTAATGAACACAAGCTACCTGTGACAGTCATTATTCAGCTTTCAGAGCCAGGACACTGCTGAGTTCTTTCATTCATTCTATGTAATAACTTCTCATTGAAAAATGAATAACATTAAGGTACCAGCTCATTACTAGCCCCACTGCTGGGTCCTACCCCAAATCCTTGCAGACTTCCACCAATCAGGGTCAGTACACACCAGTCAGAACTGGTAAGGGACCTGCCTGCCAGTGCAATTACACCTCTCCCTGGATTTTGTTTACTGGGGCCCTTTCCCCTGCTCTTGCTGTCCTAGCTCCTTACCCCTCCCACCCAACCCCACCCACCCACCCCATCCCCTATGCACCACCCCTAATGCTGAGCAGGACCCAACCCCAGTGGACTTCCACCACTCAGGGGCAGGCCACAACAGTCAGGAACAGTGAGTGGCCTGCCTGTCAGCAATGCCACCCTCACTGAATTCTGTCCCCCAGGACCCTTCCCCAGGTCTGCACCATCCCAGCTCATTGCTGGCCTCATTGCTGAGTCCAGCCCCCAACCCCAGTGGATTTCTTCCACCCAGGGGCAGATTATACCTACAGAACCAGTGAGTGACCCACCTGCTGGCAAAACTGCTCCATTCACCCCCTAGATTCTATATCCCAAGACTCTTTCCATAGTACAGGCCATTTCAACTCATCACTGCTCTGCTGCAGAACCCTGTCCCCAATCCTAGTGGACTTCTGCTACTCAGGCACGAGCCACACCAGTCAGAACAGGGGCAAGCCACACCACTTTGGTGAGACTCCAGCTGCTCAGGTGTAGTCTACACCAATTAGAAGAACAGAGACCCCCTTGAAGCATCAAACGTTAAGCTAACCACCAAATGGCAATCTCCCGACTTGGACAGACTACCAATTAGACCAGAGATCATGCCATTCACCAGAAATCCAGACCACAAAGAAAACTAAAGAGGAGATCAAAAGCAAGGAACAAACCACTTATCTAACAAAGACAAACTCAGTAACCTCATGGGCTAAAACTAATCATCCCAAACACAAACACCAAAACACCAATGTAAAGATAACAACATCCAGATATTGCATCACCAGAGCCCAGCTATTCTACAACAGGAAGACCTAAACATTCCAACACAGCCAAAGCACAAGAAAAGGATCTTAAAAATAACTTTATGAAGATGATATAGGTCCTGGAAGAGAAAATGAAAAACTCCCTTAAAGAAATCTAGGAAAAGACAGGCTCAAGTCAGGAACATCTATGGGATGGGTAGGCAAGGTAAGAACACACTCAATACCACAAAGAGCAACATGACACCAACAAAAACTTGTGGTTCTACAACAGCAAGACTTGAACACCCACATACAGATGAAGCAGAAGAAAATGACCTAAAAATTAACTTTAGGAATATGTTTGATCCCCTTAAAGAGGAAATGAAAAATTCCCTTAAAAATGGAGGAAAGACAAACAAAAAATGGAAGAAATCAACAAATCTCTTAAAGAAAATCAATCAAATGAAATGAAAGAATTAATTTTATCTTAAAAAGCAATCAAACAAATGAAAGAAACAATTCAAGACTTGAAAACCAAAATAGAGACAATAAAGAACACACAAGCTGAAGGAATTCTGGGAAGTGGAAATATGAGAAAACAATCAGGAACCACAAACATAAGCATAAACAGCAGAATACAAGAGATGGCAAAGAGAATATCAAACACTGAAGATACAATAGAGGAAATGGACTCATTGGCCAAAGAATACATTAAACCTAACAAAAGATTAACACAAAATATCCAAGAAATATGGGACACTGTTAAAAGACCAAATCTAAGAATAATAGAGATAGAAGAAGTCCAACTCAAAAGCACAGAAAATATATTCAACAAAATCATAGAAGAAAACTTTCCCAGTCTAAAGAATGATATGCGTATGAAGATACAAGAAGCTTACAGAACACCAAATAGACTGGATCAAAAACAAACAAACAAAAAATAACTTCCCTAGCTACATAATAATCAAAATACTAAACATACAGAATAAAGAAAGAATATTAAGAGCTGCAAAGAGAAAAGACCAAGTAACATATACAGGCAAACCTATCAGAATTATACCTGACTTCTCAATGGAAACAATGAAAGCAAGAAGGTCCTGGTCAAGTGGTATGTAGACATTAAGAGACCACAGATGCCAGCTCAGACTACTATACCCAGTTAAACTTTCAGTCACCATAGAAGGAAAAAACAAGATATTCCATGACAGAAAAATATTTAACCAATATCTAGTCACAAAGTACTGGAAGGAAAACTCCAACCCAAGGAAGTTGGCTATGTCCCACAAAAACACAGATAATAGATGATCTCATAGCAGCAAATCCCAGAGGAGGGAAAAACATCACCAACAAAAAAAACTAAAATAACAAGAACTAGCAATCACTGGTATTAATATCACTTAATCTACATGGGAAGTAGAAAAAGACAACATCTCCTGAGTAACTTGGGAGTATGGGGACCATGGGAGAGGGTAGAAAGGGGGGGAGGAGAGGATGGAAAGAAAGTGAAAAAAATATATAGTTCAATAAAAACAATTATTGCAGATAAAAGGCCAAGAAAAACTGAAATAGAAGCAAAAATGAAGCTACAAACTGAGGGAATTCCGGAAATGGAAAATCTGGGTAAGAGAACAGGATAGACAGACACAAGCATCACCAACAGATTACAAGAGATGGAAGACAGAATAGCAGGGCTTAAAGATATAATAAAGGAAATAGATTCATCAAAGAAAATATCAAATCCAATGAATTCCTAACACAAAGGATCCAGGAAATCTAGAACGCTATAAAAAGACCAAACCAAAGAATAAGAGGAATAGAAGAAGGGGAAGTATTGCAGCACAAAACCCCAGAAAATACATTCAACAAAATAATAGAGGAAAGTTTGCCTAAACTAAAACAGGACATGTCTATTGAAGTACCAGAAGCTTACAGAACACCAAATAGATTGTGTCAGAAAAGAAAGCTCCTGAGTCACAAAATAATCAAAACACTAAACATACAGAACAAAGAAAGAATATTAAGAGTTGCAAGGAAAAAGTGCCAAGAAACAGGCTAAATCAGAGCTATCAGAATTACATTCAACTTCTCAACGGAGACTCAAAAAGCCAGCAGTGTCTAGACAGATGTCTTGCAGCCTCTATGATACTATGGATGACAACCCAGACTAATATACCCAGCAAAACCTTCAATCACCATAAATAGGTAAAACAATATGTTTCATGACAAAGTCAAATAAACAATATCTATCCACAAATCCAGCCCTTCGGAAGGTTTTAGAAGGAAAACTCAAACCCAAGGAAGTTAACTATACCCATGAAAATATAGGCAATAGATAATCTCACATTAGCCAAATCCAAAAAAAGGGAAACACAACACTCTCCAACAACATAATAATAATAATAATAACAGGAATTAACAAATCAGTGGTCATCATTGTCTCTCAATATTAATGGGCTCAGTTCATCAATAAAAAGACATAGGGTAACAGAATGGATATGAAAACAGGATCCATCCTTTTGCTGTATAAAAGAAACACACCTCAACATCAAAAATAGACATTACCTCAGAGTTAAGGGTTGGAAAATGATGAAGCAAGCTGATTTAGCTATCCTAAAATCTAACAAGATAGACTTCAAACTAGTTAATCAAAAGAGATGTAGAAGAACACTGCATACTCCTTAAAGGAAAAATCCACCAGGATGGTGTCTCAATTCTGAATATGCATATCCCAAATGCAAGGGCACCCATATTTATACAAAAAAAATTAGCAAAGCTTAAATCACACTTTGAACTCCACACAATGATAGTGGCAGACATCAACACCTGACTCTTAACAATGTGTAGGCCATTCAGACAGAAACTAAGCAGAAATAACAGAGCTAACAGACGTTATGACTCAAATGAACCTAAAAGATAGCTACAGAATGTTTCACCAGAGAATACACCTTCTTCTCAGTATTGCATGAAACCTTCTCCAAAACTGACCATATACTCGGCCACAAAGCCAATCTCAACAGATATAAGAACATTTTAATACCCCAACCCCCATATCCTATCAGACCACCATGGATTAAAGCTTGATTTCAACAACAGAAACAGCAGAAAGCCTACAAACTCACGGAAACTGAACAACTCTCTACTGACTTACCACTTAGTCAAGGAAGAAATAAGGAAGAAATTAAAGACTTCTGAGAATTCAATAAAAATGAATGCACAACATACCCAAACTTAGGAAACAAAGTGAAATTGGTGCAGGCTACGTGCCTGCATAAAGAAACTGGAGAATTCTCATACCAGAGACTTAACAGCACACCTGAAAACTCTAGAACAAAAAGAAGCAAGAGGAGAAGATGACAGAAAATAATCAAACTCGGGGCTTAAATCAATAAAACTGAAACAGAGAACAATATTAAAACAACAACAAAACAAAGAGTTAGTTATTTGAGAAAATCAACAACAGCAAAACAAAACAAAAAACCTTATCCAAAATAACAAAAAAGCAGATAGAGAATATCCAAATTAACAAAATCAGAAATAATAAGGGGTTCATAATAACAGACACTGAGAAAATCTAAAGTCATATTTCAAAATCTGTATTCCTTAAGATTGAAAAATCTAAAAGAAATGGAGAATTTTCTTGATAGACTACTTAACAAAATTAAATCAAGATAAGGTAAAAAGTTTAAATACACCAATAACCCCCAAGGAAATAGAGGCAGCCATTTAAAGACTACCAAGCAAAAAAGCCCAGGACCAGAAGATTGTAATACAGAATTCTACTTTCAAAGAAAAGCTAATACCAATGCTCCTTAAATTATTCCACAAAATAAAAACAGAAGAAGCATTGACATCTTTTTTTATGAGGCCACCGTCACCCTGACACCTAAATCACATGAAGAGTCAATGAGGAGAATTACAGATCAAGTTCCCTCATGAACACTGATGCAAAAACACTCAATAAAATACAAATCAAATCCAAGAGTACATCAAAAAAGATCATCCACCACGATCAAGTAGGCTTCATCCCAGAGGTGCAGGTTGGTTCAACATATAAAAACATATCAATGAAATCCACCATATAAACAAACTGAGAGGAAAAATAACACACACACTCATGGTCATTTCACTAGTTGCTTAAAAATACTTTGTCAAAATCCTGCACCCCTTCATAATAAAAGTCTTGGAGAGATCATGGTTACAAGGTACATACCTAATCATAATAAAAGCAATACATAGCAAGCTGATAGCTAACATTAAATTAAATGGAAAGAAACTTAAAGCAACCCCACTAAAATCAGGAACAAGGCAAGGCTGTTCACTCTCTCCATATCTATTCAATATAGTACTTGAGGTCCTAGCTAGAGCAATAAGACAACTAAAGAAAATCACAGGGATACAGGTTAGAAAGAAAAATGTCAATGTATTACTATTTGCAGGTGATATGATATTGTATATAAATGTCCAATTCTACCAGGGAACTGATAAACACCTTCAGCAAAGTGACTGGATGCAAAATTAACTCAAAAAAAAAAAAAGATCAGTAGTTCTCCTATATACAAATTATAAATAGGTAAAAAAGAAATCAGGGAAATGACACCCTTCACAATAGTCACAAATAATATAATATAATATCATAATATAATATAAAATATCTTGAGGTAACTCTAACTAACGAAGTGAGAGACCTGTTTGACGAGAACTTCAAGTCTTTAAAGAAAGAAATTGGAGACGATATCAGAAGACAGAAAGATCTCCCATGCTCACGGATCAGCAGGATTAACATAGTAAAAATGAGCACATTACAAAAAGCAATCTACAGATTCAATGTAATCTCCATCAACATTCCATCACAATTATTTTCAGACCTTGAAAGAACAATACTCCTTTCAGAGGTATCACCATCCCTGATTTCAAGCTCTACTACAGAACAATACTTATAAAAACCACATGGTATTGGTATAAAAATAGACAGGTTGATCAACGGGATCAAATCAAAGACCCATATGTAAATCTATACAACTATGAAAACAATTTTTGACAAAGAAGCCAAAATTATACATCTGAAAAAACAAAACACCTTCAACAAATGTTGCTGATCTAAAGGGATATCAGCATATAGAAGAATGCGAATACATCCATATTATATCATCCTGAACAAACTCAAGTAGAGTGGATCAAAAAACTCAACTTAAAGTCCAGATATACTGAACTTGTTAGAAGTGAAAGTGGGGAATAGCTTTGAATGTATTGGCACAGGAGACAACTTCCTGAATAGAACACCAATAGCACAGGCACTAAGATTGAAAATTAACAAATGAGACTTCATGAAACTGAAAGACTTCTCTAAGGCCAAAGACATCATCAAAAGGACAAAGCAACAGCCTACAGAATGGGAAAAGATCTTCATCAAGCCCACATCTGACAGGGGGCTGATGTCCAATATATATAATCAATTCAAGAAACGGGACATCAACAAAACCAATAAGTTAATTTAAAAAATGTGTACAGCTCTAAACAGAGAATTCGCAGCAGAGGAATCTCAAATGGCCAAGAAACACGGAATGTTCAACATCCTTAGCCATCAGTGGAAATGTAAAGCAAAATGACATTGAGATTCCATCTTACACCTCTCAAAATGGCTAAGATCAAAAACACAAGTGACAGCTCATGTTGGTTAGGAACACTCTTCTGTTTCTGGTGGGAGGGTGGACTTGTACAGCCACTTTGCAGACCAATATGGTAGTTCCTCAGAAAATTGGGAATTTCTCTACCTCAAGACCCAGGCATACCACTCCTGGGCTTATACCCAAAGGATGCTCCACCATGTCACAAGGACATTTTCACAACTGTGTTCACAGCAGCTTTATTCATAATAGCCAGAAACAGGAAACAACCTAGAAGTCTGTCAACTGTAGAACAAATAAAGAAAATTTGGTACATTGACATAATGGAGCATTTTTCAGCTGCTAAAACAATGACATCAGGAAATTTACTAGCAAATGGATGAAACTAGAAAAGATCATCCTGAGTGAGAAACCGAGACCCTGAAGACAAACATGGTGAGTACTCATTCATAAGTGAATATTAGGCATAAAGCAAAGGAGAACCATGCTACAACCCCACAGACCTAGAAAAGATTAACAAATGGGGTTCAAGGTGGGTGCTAATAAATCTCACTGTGAAGGAGATTTATAGGATGGACATTGCCAGTGAAGAGGGGCCTGGAATGGGGGAAGGGAATAGGTACAGGAGGAATCAGGTTGTGGGAGGATGGACAGAGAGAGCATGGGTGAGACAACTGGAATTGGGGGTATCTCTAGAGCTAGAAACAGTGAAATAGAAACTCCCAGAAATCTTTGAGAATGACCCTAGCTAAGACTCTAACAATGGGAGATATGGCACCAGAACTGCCCATTTCCTGCAATCAGACAAGACTTCCAGAGGAGGGATTGGTACACCAACCCAGCCAGAAGCTCTTAGACCTACAATTTGCCCGGACTACAAGCTGTGCTGGGATAAAGATGGAGCAGAAATTATGGGAAAGGCCAACCAATGATGGACACATCTGGAGACCCATACCCTGAGAGGGAGCTCACCCCTGAGGACCAGGATCCAGAGGCAGGATACCCCCCAGAGACCTAGAATAATACCAAACACTAACGGCAAAAATAGTCAAACAATTCTTAATGATATACTGCTATTCGCATAGATTTGCGCCTAGCCCAACTGTCATCAGACAGGCTTCACCCAGCAACTGATGGAAACAGACACAGAGACCCACATCCAAACGCTAGGCAGAGCTCAGAGATTCCTGCACAAGAGGAGGAGGAAGAACTGTAGGATCTAGTGGTGTCAAGGGCACCACAAGAAAACACGCAGAATCAACTAACCTGGGTTCATAGGGGCTCATGGGGACTGAACCAAAAGCCAGGGAGCCTGCATGGGACTGATCTTTATGTTACAGCTATGTAATTTGTTCTTCGTGTGAGACTCCTAAGAGTGGGAGCAGGGGCTGTCTCTGACTCTTGCCTGCTCTTGGGGTCCATTCCTCCTATTGGATTGCTTCAACCAGCCTTAATAAAACAGGGGGTGCCTAGACTCACCGCAACTTGATATACCATGACTGGCTGATATCCATGGGAGGCCTGCCTGTATCTGAAAAGAAACAGTGGAGGAGTAGATGGATGGGGAGGGGGAAGGGAGGGAGAACTGGGAAGTGGGAGCAAGGGGAAGAACTGGGAAGAGGGGATGGAGGGGAAACTGATTAGGATGTAAAAACATAAATAAATACATACATACAGAAAGATAGTATTAAGGGCTGGGAGTGTAGCTCGGCAGTGAAGTACATGCTAAGCATGCTCGAGGCACTGAGTTCAACCCCTAGTACATATAAATAAAAAATTTAAAATATGTGATCAATAGCAACTACATGCCCTCCTAGTTTATAAAAGTCATTATCATGTGCCACTCGGAGAATCATAAAGACTATTTCAACAAGTGCGTGTCCCATACTTGGCTGTTTGCATAAGAGGAAGGAATGGAGCTCCAGTCCACACGGATGCATGGCAAGACACTACCCATCTCCCCAATTTTGTGTGATGATTTTTTTTTATTTTTTAAATTTCATTTTATATTCTATCCACAGTTCTTCCCATCCACTCTTCCTCTCATGCCCCTCCACGTACCCCTAACCCACCCCCATCCACTCTTCCCAAGGGATAAGGGAGTTAACAAAGTCTAGCACATTAAGTTGGGGCAGGACCAAGCCCTTCCCCCCCCCCCTGCGTTAAGGCTATGCGTGGCATCCCACCATAGGGAATGGGCTCCATAAACTACCTTATGCACCAGGAACTGATCCTGGTCCTACTGGTAGGTGCCTCACAGATAGTACAAGCTCCTATGTAGCCAATCTGATTACAGAGGAAGGCCAGTTTGGGCTCCCTCTCCACTATTGCTAGGAGTCTTAGCTGGGGTCGCTGTGTTGGATTCTTGGAAATTTCCCTAGCACCAGGTTCTACCTAACCCCATAATGACTCTCCTTATCAAGATCTGTCTTTTATTGCTCTCCCACTCCATCCCCCCCCAGCATCCAATCCCCTCCCCTTTACTGCATCATGAAACTTGTAGGCAAATGGATGGAACTAGAAAAAAAAAACATCCTGAGTGAGGTGACCCATACTCAGAAAGACAAGCACGGTATGTACTCACTCAGAAGTGGATATTAGATATAAAGCAAAGGAAACAAAGACTACAATCCACAGCTCCAGAGAAGCTAGGTAACAAGGAAGACCCTAAGAGGGAGAAATGGATCACCCAGGGAAGAGGAATTAGATAAGATCTCGTAGGTAAGCTGGGGTGGGATGTGATGACTTTTTTAAGTGACTTAGGTTTTGTGTATTAGTTACATTTCTGTCCCTGTGATTAAACACACCAATCAAGGAAATATGTGAGAAAGAGTTTATCTGAGCTCATTGTATCGGAGGGATAAGAGTCCATTGTACCAGGGAAGCATGGTAGCAAGCCGCAGGCATGACACTCAGGCAGGAAGCTGGGAGCTCACATTTCAGCTACTAGCACAAAAGACAGAGTGAACAAGAAGGGCGATGAGGCCTCGAAGCCCACCTTCAGTGACATTCTTGTTCTAGCAAGGCCTCACCTCCTAAAGTCCCCAAACAGCACAACCAACTGGTGACCCAGTCACACTTCAACCACCCCGATGGGAATGCTTCAAGGAAGAGGTAACTGCCTAGATGCATTTAAAGACAAATCAAAGAGTCATTTGACAGATGCTGGGAAAAGGGTCACCTTTAAGACCAAGTTAGGAACTCACAAGGTATGGCAGCATGGGGTCTCTACAATAGGAACACGGGCCACTGTGCAACAAAATACACAAACAGTGGGAAGACGAAGCCACCGGAAAGGACACAAAGGACATGACACTGCTGGAACCTGGTGAGTTTCTGCAAATATGCCTTTTAATTGCAGCAGTGGGGGAAAAGGAAGTGCAGAGCAGAGCAAGAAAGGAAGTCCCGCACCCAGTTCATCAAGCTCATCCGAGGATATTCTTCATGGCTTGACTCCTGCAGATCAGTTACTTTGAGGAGCCAGACTGTAGTAGTAACTAGCTACTTCTGCACTGGAAAACATTCTGATCCTAGCGTTATTGTAAAAGCTTTAAAAAGAATCTTTAAAAAAAATCTTATTTTTACCTGCTCAGCCTGCCATACCCTGCTGAGCACAGAATTTAAAACTTTTGCTTTGCCCTTGTGTACTGCTGGGGAGACATGCTTATGTGGGGTGTATGTCTGCACGTAGAGGCCAGAGACCAACATGGGGGGCTTCCACACTGTGGGGGGGTGGTGGCATGTTGGAGTGGGATGTATATATAAGCGTGTGCATGTAGAGGCCAGAGACCAACATGGGGGGGGGCTTCCACACTATGAGGGTGGGGGGCATGCTTATGTGGGGTGTATCTGTGTGTGTGCACATAGAGGCCAGAGACCAGCATGGGGGACTTCCACACTGCCGGGGTAGGGTCATGCTGGTGTGGTGTGGATGTGTGTGTTCACACGTAGAGATCAGAGACCAACATCGGGGACTTCCACACTGCAGGAGTTGAGGAGCATGCTGGAGTGGGGTGTTTGCATGTGTGCACATAGAGGCCAGAGATCAGCATGGGGGACTTCCACAGCAGTCTCTACCTTGTTTTCTTTTGAGATAGGGATTCTCACTAAACTTGCAGCTCACTAATTGGCCAGACTGGCTATGAGCAAACCCTGGGCTCCTCCTGCCCCTCCTAACCAGACGCACTGCCGAGCCCAGATTTTACATCAGTGTTGGGATCCAAACTCAGGCCCTCTGCTCGCACAAGTACCGCTTTGCTGGGAGCTGTCTCCACAGCTCAGGCCCTACTCATGAAACTGAGAGTACCTCTGTTGGTCCACAAGGATTCTGAGCTGCTCTGTAGTGACCACTATCAGGGATAGTGACCACCACAATGCAGTCTAATTAATTCAAACTTTGAGCAGTCTCTACTCCAAGCTGCATTTGAGTGATTAGCTAGTTTTTTTTAACCTGGTCCAGCTCAGTAGATCCCAAGTTCTTGACTTCCCAGCAACCCAATTTTTCCCTGCTGTGTGTACACTGGTCCTAAAGCCCTAGCCGCACTCTGGACTGTCATATTAGCTGCAGAGGAGATAAGGAGCAAGAAAAGCATCCAGTCACCCAACCACATTTCTGCTTTTTTGTACAACTGCAGATGAAACACAGTCACTCAATAAAGTCCTTCTGTTTCTCTTTCCCTCCCTCCCTTTCTCTCTCCCCACTTGCCTGGACAGGGGAACCCTAGACCCTTTGGAGGTCCGCCAGTCACACCAAAAGAATCTCTTGACTATTTTCCCAGGGAATTCCTGCCTTAAATGTCAGCAGAGCACAGCTCTGCAGCAAAGGCAGTGGCTTAAGGTCCGAATCAAGGAAAACGCACTTGTCCTACCTACGAGGCATGGGGCAAGAGGAGATGTTGAAAAGATCCTGCATTCGCTGGGAACCAAGTTTACTCACCTCTACTTCAGCAAGCTGAGTTGAGCAATCCAAACCTTGCTGCTGCTCCTGAATCACTGTTTTTATCTGGCTCTGTGAGAGGGAAGAAATGCTGGAAATTACCCTGAATTATGACCATAAGGCAATGACTGATGAGAGCGTGAAGCTTCGCTGGTCCTTTCGCTGTGGTGGCTTTAGTGGCTATAGAAGCTGCTGCTGTTTGGCTTGTGTGTTTGTTTCTAATGAATATACTGAAACATAAGAACTCTGGGGGTGGGGGACTCACAATGCCGAGATTTGTGAAGCAGAAACAAGATTATTAGATGAGGTTGAATCTTCTTTACCAGGTTGCACACACCTCCTAACCAGTACTGAGACATCGCTTTTGTCTTAGTCTTTAGTCTGAACACATGGAGAAATATTAAATTTCTGTGGGTGAGAGAAGAGGAAGAACCCAGAGGTCTCAAAGATATCACACATAGTCATCAGTACCGAAGGAGAGCAGTGTGGTAGCAGGTTAACAGCTCAGAAGCACGGTGTGTCTGTTGGCCAGGCTTTGCTGAGTTCCTTGTGTTTTGTAAAATTTTCCTTGTGTGTTATTAACCTGACGTCACAAGGCTCTTCAACAATAACTGCAGAAGGTGGTCTGACATGGAAGGCCAATTTTAACATGGTGTGCCATGTGGATATGCTGTCTCCATAGAGACCATAGCCTGTAGAGTAAAAAGCTTAAGATTTAATTACAAAGTTACTTCACTCATATGGGTCTGTGAGGGTGTGTATGAATGTGTGTGTGAATACATATGTATGAGTGTGTGTATGTGAGAATAAGTATGTATGTGTAGGTATGTGTGTGCATATGTGTGAGTGTGTGTGTATGTATGAGTATGTGTGCACATGTGTATGTATGTGTGTGTATGTATGAGTGTTTGTGTATATATGAGTGTGTGTGGTTGTGTCTTGAAGTCAAATGTCAACATAGGTGTCTTTCAGTTGCCTCCACCTTCTTTGAGACTGGTCTTCCATTGAAGCAGGAGCTCACCGATACAGGTGGACTGGTCAGTCAGAAAGTCCCAGGGCCCCTCCCACCCCCAACTCCACAGTACTTGAATTGTAAGCATGTGTCACTATGCTGCCTTTTATGTGGGTACTGGGGATCAAATTCATGTCCTCAGGCTTCCATGGCAACCACTTTACCAACCAAGCCATTGCGGAAGCCTCATGTTAGGGCACTTTAAAAGACTTAAGCTATTAGTACCCAATGTGAGAAAACAAATTAATTCCTACTGTCCTTTGCATCTAACTCAGATGCAAATGGCTGAGTTTAGAAGCTGTTGTTACCTGGACTAAATTTCCTACCTCCTCACTTGAAGCTTTCTTCCTACTCTGTCTCGGCACCCATGTCCTCAGGCAGGCCCACAGGAAATGTCCGTCTATATCCAACCAAGTAGCTTCTTGCTGCACTAACCTGAAACGGTGGGAAGATGAGAAAAGCCAACTCAACTACAAATGGGATAACCATGCCCAACAAAAACTACTTCCGGTGGGTAAAGAGTTAACCCCTCCCTGTTCTGTCTTGGGATACTATGCAGAGTACCAATGAGTATAACAGGTGGTGCCAAATAGGGTGGCTCCTCCCTTGACGGGAACACTTGCCCCCTAGGAACTGGACCGTCAACACATTAGCCAGCCAGAGAAAAGGGAAACCCTGGCAACCAAGTTTTTCTGGCAGTTTGTGAGGTGGCAACGGGAACTGCAAAGGCCACGCGGGGCATACAGATGAATCCAGGGAACCCACAGTCGTCCCAGCACCCACAGCCCCAAGAAATACTCGGCCCTGTGAAGTCTTGGATCTCAGTGCAAGGTGTTTTCACAGAGCGTGAAACCCTTCAGAACTACTTGAGTTCAGGTACCCTGGCTCCATTTTCTCACACTTAGTCATCTGCCCAGAAAGTCTAGGGTTTTAGTTAGTGGGGGAAATGCACAGCTTTTTAAAATCTAAACAGTAAATCTCAAGAGTCTGTACGAAATGCTTCCAAGGGGCTTTGTGATTTCTTGCAAACTCTCCCTCCCCTCTCACCAGAATATTCTGACTTCAGCAAGAATGTCGTTAAAGGTTTCACAATCACCACAGAACGACAGCACTGTGAAGGAAGTCCATACAAGCGTTGTTACCTGAGAATTACTGAGGAAAAAGTATTACAGTGTTCCTTTGGGATCCCTTTCCCAAGGAGGGCTGAGAGCTTTGTACAGGCTGCCTTGTCTCAAGCGAGCAAGTCAGACACCTAGGCAAAAAAAATGTAAAAGTGCAAGAGTCTTTCACTTCTAAATATCTTTCTTATCATACTGCATACTAAAAAATATATAGAGATACACACACACACACACACACACACACACACACCTCCAATCTAAAATGAAGAAATCAGAGAAGCCCACAGGTATTTATCACAGTTTTAATTGCTGAGTTGAGCAATGTATTCCTGATAATCATTATAATGATTAGACATCATTGATCAATTATCAAGACACACTCAGAAACTAGGGGTTAAGATTACTCCTTCTCTACGCACCTGGGGTCTATCTAAGGAAAAAATCATAAAGATGATTTGATCGGCATGTAGGTGTTTCCAACGCCCTCTGCAGCATGCCAGGTGGGGACAGCTTCATGACCGACCATGCAGCTATGCGTGTAAAGGGGACCCACACTCTGCTCAGCTGCCTGCTGTGACAATCTTAAAATCCTGAGTAATTTCTGAGCACTGGGTCCTGCACTCAATTTGAACAGCAAAGTATAGCGTCAGCCCTGTTCCCAGGTTTCCAAATACTAAATTTTTTCTATTGTTCCTAATAATCCTGTCCCTCTCTAACCTCTGTGTTTTTAAAATCTGCTGCTTCATCCAAAGAAATTATTATAATAATCATTATTCTTATCGAACTCAGGAAGTGGACACTGTAAGTGGAGTTACAGCTGTTTGTTATGATTATCTTCGTACACATTTCAAATAGAACTCACTGGCTGTTTGCCACTCAAAAGACAGTGTCTAACTCCCAATTCTTCTGAATTGCTGGGTCATACAAACCTGTTTTCTATTAGTTGTTCAGTTTCAATAAAAAAAAAAACCTACAAGGCAAATCCTCCCCAGTTATTCGTGATCAGATTAATCCAAATAAACACTCAGGGAAGTCTTCACTTGGAAAGATTAGTAGCAAAAAGAAATACGTCAGCAAGTGCTTTGCATCCCTGAAATGCCTGTGTCTCCAGTGATCAGGTACGGAGACGATTTCTAGTTCAAATATAACTTAGCGATTGCCACATGGTGCAGAATCTTTCCACCCCTACACTCCAAAAACCCAATCAGACAAGTGCCCGTAATCTGACTCCCAGTTCACTGGAGCCCAGGGGCAGGCAATGAGAGCTGCACTCTGGCCAGGGACGGCATGAGTGACAGAGCTGCAGCGAGGCGGTGGGGGTAAGTTCTGCTTTGCTTTAAAGAAACAATGCTGCGCGCTACCAGATGAAACTCTTTCATTGCAGATATCCATGTCTTCTCAGATCAGAATCTAGAGAGCAACAACTGGACAGGTTGGGGGTTCTTTGAAGCCTGGGGACTAAGTTTAGGCACAAGAGAAGCAGAGGAAAAGGAGAAGAAAGGGGATGCTTTTTAGCATGGGAATTTACTCTGTAATAATTTTCATTAGAAAAATTACTCACCCGGGAACTGTCCAGAAGTGGATGAGACAGTGTATTCAGCTAGGGTGGAACGTGTCTGGTTCACTGCACTCGGGTCATATCAACAAATCCCCCTTTGTTCTGGGGGAAAAAAATCAAAACAGCAAGAACAAATTCTGTTGGTCCATTTCTGTGAATGTAAACACATCAGGCCATGTTAATGGTGATGGTGCAGCCGTGGGCAATGCTGGCGAGATTCCCACAAAGGCAGAGAGATACATAGATGCTAGAAGTTTTGAGGTCCACAGCTAGATGAGGCTGCTTTAGGGGATCAAATTTTTTGTGGGTTTTAAGAAAAAGAAGGGGCTAAAACCATTTTAAGGTTTCTAGTTACTGTTCACAGGCTTGGCTGTTTTGTTCTTCAGTTTCTCTGATGAAAATTTGAAGTTTAAAGAGCAACTGAGTTTCTTGCTTAGGTCTCTGGAGAGGGGGACAGGTGTGCAAATGAGCAGGGAGAGGTGACAAAGAGGTGTTAAAGGGAGAGGCTGGCCATTTCCAGGACCGCCTCCCCTGGGTGCCCTGCTCCCTGCCCACCCAGTTCCCTTTACTTCCTGCTTGTTCTCTTTCCTCTGTGTCGGGCTGGAGAGGACAGCGCCTGTAATAGCCTCTCTGCCACCTGGCTGCAACCTGGGCTGCTGGTGAGTTCAGAAGTGACTCTCCTCACTCCTGTTTCAATGTGAGTTCTCAGAGCTTTTCCTCTTGGGGACCTTTCCCACGCCTCTCCCAGGGCGCCCTCTCTGCCCCATTCCAGCTGCTGTTTTTACCTCTCTGTTATCTCCCCTAAGGCATACATCATGCATTGTCCCAGCTGCGGTCTTTATAATTGCATGATTTACTTAGAGGACCTCACTTGGGCAGGGGACATCTGGGGTAGAGCTGGCTGCCCCCTTGGGTAGGCGAGCATGAATCCAGCCTGCTTTCCCCTTTCGAGTCAGAAGGAAAGCCCCATAGTCAAACAAATAGCAAAGGAGAAGCCTTAAAGGTGAAGAAAGCCTTCTGCAGTCTGTGCCATCCGGGGCTTTCTTACTACCAACATGGAACCTAGGCTCCCTAGACCAATAAGTGATATTCAAAAGATAAGAACCTTGCAATATGTGTGGGAGGTTATGCAATTCTTGAGCCCTTGGTTTTCCAGCCAGCCCTCTACATAGTCTACTATGCTAAACTCTGCCTATCTGTCTTATGAGAGAGAAAAATGAATGTCCTAGGTAAGGAGGTGACTGGGGTGACTGCCCTTCCAAAGGGGAGTTTAATAATTTCTGGTCAAAATAAGCAGTTGCGTGGGTGTCTTCCAACCCCACCCTTTTCAACTCCGAAGATCTAAAGACAGTAAGGAAGGGACATGGCAAGAGCAAAGTGACTCCCTTCCCAAAGGCTGCTTTGGCATCTCTCATTTCCTGACCTCTTTCCCAGCTGCTTCCTCACCTCCTGCTCCCCTCCACATCTCCACAAGCTCCTCAAGAGGAGGCTGATAGTGCTCCAGGGTCTAGTCCAAGGGAGAGAAGTCCTCAAGGAGAAGCACCTTAGCCCTCCTCACAGAGCCTCAGCACTGTTTCCTGACACGCCCCCTCTTTGTTGCTAAATATCTGAGCTCTGTACCCTCAGGGCAGGTAGAGTGCATGGGGCTGGCTTTCATACTCCAAGCTCCCAGATTTGGAGGAACGGGTGTTTAGGAGAGCTGTCCCAGTGACTGTTGAGGGACAATCGAGTCCGAGGAGGCACTATTCTGCCTCTCAAACCCTTTTGAAGCTCCCCTCTCTGGTACCTGACCCCTCTGACAGCTACTTCTGTCGGTCCAACTGGGAGCCTGGCACCAGCCTGGAGTACCCACAGCCTGCCCTTCCAGAGTCTCTCAGGCTCCCCACTGGGTACTGAGATTGTCACGTCCCAGAGCTACAAGCCCAGATCTGCCCAAGGGCTGGGGCCTCACTGGCTCCCAAGCCACTGCCACCTGCAGTTTTCCACCTTCTTGCCCAGGTCAACAGAAGGGAGTGTCCCTGTACCAGCTGAGTCCCTGCCTGTCCCCAGGGCAAACACCAAGTATCGGAAGCCCTCCACGACTTTACCTTCCCAAAAGACAGTTGCACAGTCCCAGCTCCAAATCCACACGCTCTTGAGGGTAGGAGTGGGTACAGGACTCTATAAATTTATTTTCAAAATGCCTTTGTGAAGCTACAAAATGCAAAACTGGAAAAGATCTGCCTTTGTAAGGTATGTTTTTCCTTCTTCAGAAAGGTATTTTCTTTATTCTTCAGAAATGTATACATAATAAAATATGATCACATCCATCCACATAGTTATCTTATCGAACTCCCCCATATTCCCACACCCCTAATCTCTGGATGCCCTCATCCTTGGTCATAGGAGCATCCTCTTGCAGTGGGCAGCAGATGCTGCAGAGACGTATAACAGGCACTGGGAAATCAGTCCAATACTGAGCGCTCTACCCCCTTCTTCAATTGAGTTATTCATGTGTGTGATGAGTGGTTTGCCTGCAGGTGTGACTGTGCACCACCTGGGTGCAGTGCCCATAGATGGCCGGAAAAGGCTCTGGAGCCTCCGGAAGTGGAATCACTGTGGTAGATTGTCACTGTGTTGGTGCTGGGAATCAACAGAGGTCCTCTGGAAGAACAGTTAGTATTCTTAAATGCTGAGTCATCTCTCTAGAAAACTCCCTCCACTTCAAATGCTTTCTGTTCAAAACAAAAGGACACATGGAAAGTATATGTTTAAAGCTTGCCTAAGGGAAATATATTCCCAGCTAAATATATTTTATTCTTAAACTCTTAAGGAACTTGGTTGAGACAGTGTCCTTTCTAGGGACAGCTGGGGTTGCAGCCCAGGAACTCGAAGGAGATCAGAATAGCAACCTCTTGGCTACTAACTAGGGAGACTTCCAGAAGTATTCTGTCTTGGTTTGCAAAGGGTGTTCAACAGCCCATCCCCAGCCTGCAAGACCGAAGGTCTGACCCCCTCCGACAAATTTCAATGCCCATTCCGGCTAGAAATCTAAGTTAGGTTGGTGGCTTTCTGATTCTTATTGTGTTCCTCTTTCCAGTAAGTGTGGACATTCGTGCAATAGAGAGAGGATCATGGTGGCTTTCAAAGGGGTCTGGACTCAAGCTTTCTGGAAAGCGGTGGCAGCAGAATTTCTCGCCATGCTTATCTTCGTCTTGCTCAGCCTGGGATCCACCATCAACTGGGGCGGGTCAGAGAACCCCTTGCCTGTGGACATGGTCCTCATCTCCCTTTGCTTTGGACTCAGCATCGCTACCATGGTGCAGTGCTTTGGCCACATCAGTGGTGGCCACATCAACCCCGCTGTGACAGTGGCCATGGTATGCACGAGGAAGATCAGTATTGCCAAGTCGGTCTTCTACATTGCTGCACAGTGCCTGGGGGCCATCATTGGAGCCGGAATCCTCTACCTGGTCACACCTCCCAACGTGGTGGGAGGCTTGGGAGTCACCACGGTAAGAACTCTTATGTGTGCTTATTTCTATTTTAGGATACCAGGATGCTTACAAACTATGCTCCAAGCTGGCTCAGGGCCATGAGAGGCAAACACAACATAGCCTGATCAAGAAGCGAGGGATGTAGCTCAGTTGATGAACAGCTTGCCTGGCATATAGGTCCTGGGGTACAGTGGCGTACATCTACAATACCAACACATGGGAAGTAAAGGCAGAACCAGAGGTTTGAGGTTGTCCTCATCTATGTGTTGAGTACAAAGCCAGTCTGGACTACTTAGAAAATTGTCTTTAAAAAAAAGTGGAAACTTATTATAGTAGTTTTTAAAATACACACAGAGGAGCCAGGCATGAGGGTTGCCTATAATCCCAGCCCTTGGAAGGTTAAAGCAGGAGGATCAGGAGTCAAGGCCACCCTGGATCATACAGTGAAACCCAGTCTAGACAGAGGAAAGGCATTGAGAGGACATCATTGTTTACTATTTAGTGACTTAAACATGATTAAGAAGATCTCAGCATGCTTTGTTTCTCTCCCACCACAGTAACAACGTAACGACATGAGTATGGTTTTTGTTTTTTTTTTTTGTTGTTGTTGTTTTGGTTTTGTTTTGTTTTGTTTTTGTTTTTTTGTTTTGTTTTTTTTGAGGCAGGCTCTCACATTCATTCTCGAGCTCAGGCTGGCCTTGAACTTGCAGCAATCCTCCCGTCTGGGCCCTCTATGTGCTGGGATTACAGGTGTAAATCAGTGTGACTGGCTTGACTGTGTTTTTATCATAAGGCCTTACAATTATTTGTTTCTTAGCAGGGGCAAGAATTTGTTGCTTTTCATGTCGGGGACTTTAGATGATCTGTGTAAAGTGATAGGCCTTTAATCTCAGCACTCAGTAGGCAGAAGCAGGCAGATCTCTGAGTTTAAAGCCATTCTGATCTACAAAGTAAGTTCTGACAGCCGGGGATACAAAGAGAAGCCCCTGTCTCAAAATTAAAGATGGGGGAGCCCACAGTCATTGATCTTCACCTTGCTCTTCGTGAGTGGGCAGTCCGACTTTAAACTCGTGCTTTAGCTGAGATACCCAGGAGCTAATGTAAACCTAATCTATGGGTCTAATAATTGCCTCGTAATATTATAAATCTCTGAAGAAAATCCTTTACACTCTAAGTGCAGCAGTAACACATTTTGCTTGTGTTGCTAAACACAACATTTAGTAAAAACTCAGTCACTGTAAAAGTAATTATCTACAATGGTCCAAAATGAGTGTAAATTAATTCCTTCATCCTAGGAGGTAAAAGGATGGAAATCTCAACCTGGGGTCGGTAGAAGACTCAAGTTAACCATCACTTCCCATGCCAAAAAAATACACCCTTCAAACCGTTGCATTGCTTAGAACTAGACTCTTGATTCAGTTCTGATGGAGTATCTTTCTCTCTCTCTCCAGGTTCATGGAAACCTTACTGCTGGCCACGGGCTCCTGGTGGAGCTGATAATCACATTCCAGTTGGTGTTCACTATTTTCGCCAGCTGTGATTCCAAACGGACTGATGTCACCGGTTCAATAGCTTTAGCAATTGGATTTTCCGTCGCAATTGGACATTTGTTTGCAGTAAGTTTTAAGTCCATTTGAATAATTGATCTTCTCATTTAGCCTCACCCTGAAGCAGGCCTGAAGATGCTGTTTGCAGTTGAATCTCTCTTTGGTTGTTTTTAGTATTAAGCAGCTGGGAACATTGTACTGTTTCCTGTGACCATCCATCCCTCTGCAGCTTTTACCAGTAACCAGTGACCTGACCAGTACAAAACCACTGCAACATTTGCATTATTTCAAGAGTGTTGTTTATTTCAGTGTTATCATTTTAATACATACATGTTAAACAGTCTGCCAACTAGCTGGACATACCCATGTACCATACTGCTTGTGCCATACAATACAGAGCTCATTCAGATCCAGCCATATCCGTCGATGTGAAGTGACCATGACAACTACAAAGTGGCTAAATGTCAGTGCTCCTTTGAAGATACAGCAGCAAGTTACAGCAAACGGCCCCTGTTAACAGTTCTATTTCCAAAATGTCTGAGGTTTTGTTCTTTTTCTCCGCAGATCAATTATACTGGGGCCAGCATGAACCCAGCGCGATCCTTTGGACCTGCCGTTATCATGGGAAACTGGGAAAACCACTGGGTAACTACTAAATTGATAAGTCCCATCTTACTGAAGTTAGGAACAATCGTCCACAAGACTCTCTCTTTTTTTTACTTTGGGCTAACTTAGTGCACTAGTTTCTGTTGCTTCCCCTCCCCCAGCCGCCCAACTCTCTACTTATTATTGCATCTGTCACAGGGAGTAAAACAGTCTAGCAGAATCCTGCTACAAAAGACCCCATAGCCTTCTGTTCTAGGTTTTCACTGAGAGTTGGGTTTTCTTGAAGCATTAGTCTGGATGTGTATCTGACAGATAGCAGCAGAATGCTTGTACATAGGGTTTCCTATGTAGAATAAATTTAAATGATAAACGTGTGCTGAATATTAGTGTTAAAGTCATTGAAAGAAAGGCTTCCTAGCAACAACAGAAAGCAATGTCACTATTTTAAAAAGAGAGAAAGAACTACTTTAAAGTACCGCCTATGACAAAGGTATTTAAGATCCTAGTTTGCATAAGAAGAGCATAATTCATAGCACAGGGGCTGGAAGCGTGTGAACTGTGGTTGGTACCAAATAAATGATGCAGATGTTTATGCCACTGTCACCACAGCTGTAGCCAGAAAAACAAATGAGTGCCAGGAAGGTGCACTTTTTAATCTCAGGACGAACCTTCCTGTCAACCTGGGCCGGGAGTAGTGTTTCTATCAACAAGAGAATTTATATCCTTTAAATCATAGACAATTGTCTATGCCACTCCTCATTAACTTAAATAACCTACAAACTACAAGAATAAAACATATATATGCAAGCTTGAGAAGAGACTTAACTTTTACTGCCATTCACATATTGTGAATGTGATTTCACATTTTAAAATTATAACTGTAACAATCTGTTGTTTGTGCCTTGATCTTATGCATGTGGCTACAGTGGCTCTGGGAACAGCTACTCAAGGATGACATGGCCCAGCAAAGGAGGAAAATATCACACCATGACTGTATAAACTCCTTTATACAAAACGTGTACTAAGTTGTTGAGACATAATTTGGGCACCGACATGCAAAATCTTGATCCCCAAAGTCATTCTTTGGACTGGTAGTTTTGCCACTGATATTTCTGAGAGGATTTACTACATTAACAAAAATAGAATTTACTTTATGTGTGTGATGTATGTTGAGGAGTGTGTGTGTGTGTGTGTGTGTGTGTGCTCATATGTGTAAGTATATACACACACATGCCGGGGTATCTGGATATCAGAGGACAACCTTGGGTATCAGTTCCCATTTTCTACCTTGTTCACAACAGGGTCTCTAGTTCACCACTGATCGCCAGGCCAGCTGGCCCTGGGGATTCTCTTACCTCTGCTTGCTGTATCCTATTCTCCTCTAGGAATACAGCAATTACAGCCATGCACTGTGGTGTCTGGATTTTATGTGGGTCTCAGGGACTGAAATTCACATCCTCACACTTGCATGGAGTCACTTTACCCATTGGGCAATTTCCCTATCCCCCAAGTGGAAAACTTTAATGATAAGTTTATAGATTGTACAATAAATGGGTGGGTTTTAATTAGGTAATATAATGACAATTTAGGAAGTTTTTAAAAACACTTTTATGTAGTTTATGTGTTTTTCTGTTTTCATCAATAAAATTATTCATAAAAATCAAAAAGTACTTTAAAGTTACAGAACTCTGTGTGGGAATAGCAATTTGTCACCCAGATTTATCTTTGAGGACACAGAGCCTGCTGTCTCCTCCGGAGTGTTATGGAAAGGGTAGTGATTGTTTGCTGAGGCTGTTCTCCTTGTGGGACTTGAGGCCTGTGAAGTAGCACCGATCTAATGAGATCTTACCAAGGGAACAGAGAGCAAAGGCATTTAGAGGAGGGCTCTCGTTTCTCCTTTGAAAGGGCACAGGGAAGATAAACTCTCCTTTGGGCTCTTTCATGTTCAAGATAAGAAGCTTGGCTGGTCCAGCGACTCTCCAGCTACTTCCCTGTTAAGGACATGTGCTCAGCTTCGGTGGGAAGCCTGGCTCTCCTTTACGCTGTACAGTAAAGATGCCGAGTACAGTTAATTTCCAGATGGTGTTTTAAGCGAGACATAGTAATTCTTTTCAGATAAGAGAACAAACAGTAAGTTAGTAAAAGGGTGTTCTAAAGCCAAGTAAACTAGACAGCTCAACTCAATCACTTAAGTATGCTATCTTAAGTAAGCTTGTAACATCTCCAACTGTCAACTTTCCAATACGTAAGAATGTATATTTTAATAATCTCTGTATCAAAGGTTATTAATGAGATGAGAAAAGTGCTCCATACAGTCCGCTTGAGTGCTCAGTAAACCGGGGCGTGGTCCCAAATGACTCTCCAGAGTGCATGTACTCTACAGCCCACGTCCCAGCCTAACCAGATGAGAGCTGCTCATTCTGGGTGCATCACTGAGTGATCAAACATGCTGTTTAACCTATGTAGAGCCACTCACTAGCCCTAGTCTAGTCACCTCGTGAACAGATCTACACTGCAGCACTACGCGGAGGGGAAACACTCTCCAGTGAGAAAGATGCATGAACTCTAGCATTTCCTCTACAGCGAAGACATCAAACTTTAAAGAGAAACTAATTTAAGGAAACTAATTAACAGCCAAGTTGGTTGCACACAGTTTTAAATTGTCTAAGAAATAGAAACCTAACGATTTTCATGAGCACAAAACTGCTAAGTGGCATTCTATTTAGTCGCCACAGCTGTGTGAAATTTATATATATATATATATATATATATATATAATAGCCCTGCTTTGCAGATAAAGAAAGTAAAACACAGAAGTCACTGGTGGTATAATCTAATTGGTGAAGTGCTTACCCAGCATGGCGGAAGCCCTTGGTTCCCTCTACAGTGCCACACACTGGGCTTGGTAGCACATGCCTATAATCCCAGCACTCCAGAAAAAAGCCACTGAGGGTTTAGCAGTTCAAGGCCATCAGCCTCTGCTATGTGGGTACAAGAGACCTTGCCTCTAAAGGGAAACTATCCCTGATCTAAGCACTCACACTGCTAAGTGGCGAGGGGTGAGCTGTATTCATTATGCATACTGAATAGCAAACACCTTAAATGATAAAAATGCATGATTATATAGACAATCAAGGTAAGAGGCTACTGCAGAATACATAAGAGGAACATGCTGCAAAAACTTCTTTTTTTCTTTTTATTTGAAGGAATTACCAGTAGAGTCTGCTTAAGTTGTGGAGCCACCAGAGCAGAGTTATTTCATGTTAAGATTTATCATAAAGTTGATAAGCCTGATGTGATGGTACCCACCAATATTTTGAACACTCATGATGCTGACAGTAGAGGAATGTGAGTTCAAGGCTATCCTGAGTTATGCAATGAGTCTTAAAAACAGCCTGAGCTAGACCTTGTCTATAATAATAATAATAATAATAATAATAATAATCAGAAAATTTAAAATATAATATTAAAATAAAGAAGATAGAAGACATTATTCTTTCTTATTTTATGCTCAAATGCTCTTTAATAATTTATGAATCTTTGATCTTTGATGTAGACTTGGTATATTTTATCATTTATTTTCAGATCCATCCCGTGTGTGTGTATGTGTGTGTGTGTGTGTGTGTATGACGCAGTTTCTGACTTGATTAAGTCAGTTAAACTGTGTACTCACGGGCTGTCCACTTCTCACCCTCCTCTACTCGCTGCCTCTCCTCTCCCATCTTTCCCCAGATATACTGGGTTGGACCAATAATAGGCGCTGTGCTCGCGGGTGCCCTTTACGAGTATGTCTTCTGCCCTGACGTGGAGCTCAAACGGCGCCTTAAGGAAGCCTTCAGCAAAGCTGCACAGCAGACCAAAGGAAGCTACATGGAGGTGGAAGACAACAGGAGTCAAGTGGAGACAGAGGACCTAATTCTGAAACCCGGGCTGGTGCACGTCATTGACATTGACCGCGGGGAAGAGAAGAAGGGGAAAGAGCCGTCTGGAGAGGTACTGTCTTCGGTATGACTAGAAGACGGCACCGAAAGCAGGAGAGACTCCCTAGCGTTGACCTCAGATGTCCTGCCACCCATCAAGGAAACAGATTTGTTATGAATTAGCCACTTGAGGTTCCTTGTTTCTTGTCTTATTACTAAGTTTGAACAACACATAGTTTACTATTATCAATGGGGGGGAAGAAGAAACCTATAATGAATATGAAATGTTAAAAAAAGGAAATATTTTTAAAGTATCCCCCCAAAGTTCCCTTCGTTAATAACAACAGAAAATGCTTACAAACATTCGGCCAAGTCTTGCCTTACAGAGCATGTGGGCACCTCCATGAGGAAGCTGGTATTGCCAATCCTCACCTGAATATTGACTTCACTGGCATGACTTAACAATGACAAAATGCAGTATGTCACAGTGCCTTACTCATTGAAACGAAGAAATGTAGTAAGTTCTTTCATAATCCATCCCTTATTTATAACTACCTCAAAGGAAAACAGTAGCCAGGGTCATTGCTGATATGCCATTAGTATATAAATGACAAATATCTGACCAGCAGATCCCAATCTAAGTTCATTATAATCCTTCTTCCTCCTCAAACCCCAAGAAACTATAGGGCTAAAATCAAGAAATTTGGAAAGAATATTAATTTGTGTCCATGTGTTAGCTCCATCTAACGGAATATATACATGGGACATCCATTGAGGTTCAGGATAGACAGACCCATGGAATCTGATGGCAAAGGAAGGGGGAGTCTGTATCCCTGTTACCAAATGACTGATCTGTTTTCAGTGCTCATTCTGAAATGCGACACACAAGCTAACCACCAGAGCTTTTAACTGCTTCATTTACTTTTTAAAACTTATTGGCAAAACTGGGGAATTTGTCTGTCATGCTGTTATCTATATTGAAGCATTAGCGGAGACGTTTTTGACAAGATCTTTACTAGCTGTGTCCTGACTCTGTTGGTATCTAAGCCCTGCTTCTTCTAGAAGGTGTAAACTGGTCCTGCCCATCCCAAATTCTAACGCCGCCTCTCTTCCCTCGACATCTGCTGATGAGCTTCACTGTGAGTGTTATAATACTTGGAGTGAGCCAAAATATGTGGGAGACAAGGTACAACATGGTTGCTTAATTAAAAGGGGAGGAGACAGTCTCTGTTCAAGTGTACCATGTGACCCATTTTTCCTAGTGCATATAGGACTAAGTGTTTTTAAAGTATTTACCCCACTGCCTGGTTCATCTGTTAAAATTGTTTGGTCTTCCCATACTGTTTTGCCTTCTGCCAATAGAACACTAAGGAAACCCCAGTTTCTTCCATTATAACCATCTAGTCTAGCACTTACCTTAGACAATGCACTGCAAATGTCAGTTTCTCTTAACAAAAGTTAGTAGTGGGAGAGAGAAGACCCGTCTCTGTGAGGACTAGCCAGCTAGCAAATGCCTGATAATCGAGGGCTTTCTTCTCCCAAGCACAATTCCGACTGTGTGACTTCTCATTGTTAATGGCAGTTTTGTGTCTGTGGCAGCGAGATAAAGGACCACTATTAAAGCTGATTCTCTTCGGTGCTAGGAAACTGATGTGCAACTTCCCAGACAGCCACGACCCTAGCGGATGCCTCTCAGTGCCACCGGCATCCTCTATGGTAGATGCTGGAAACACAGGCTCCCTTTGTGGGGCGTCGAATATACTACACCAGAGACAGAGGTTCCTCCATAACCGAGTGGCACTCACAGAACCAGGGCATAAACCTCCCAGGGGTGGGTCGTGCGCATTATTTCAAGTGTCTTCACGATATGCCACATAGGCTTAAAGGTCAGGGTGCTTCAGTTCAGAAGGTGGTTTCAACCATCAACAAACATGTCAACTTCGTTGGCAGGATAGCTGAGCAGATGTCTGGTCACCCTTTCAAAACCCTGGCCTGTGGCTGTTTCTGTATGCCGTGCAGCTTACTTCGTGCAGACGCCTTTAACACTCATGTCCAGTGACCGCGTTCAGCATGGTAGGGACTGAAAAGCAGTGAATTCTGGCTTTGTGCTTTGATTTTCAGCAACTGGCATAGTGCCAGGCACACAGTAGGTAATCAAAACAAGCATGTTATTCGATAAGAATATATGACTCTCATTTAAGATTGTCAATAATCTTTTCTAATTTTTAATTTTGCTCAATATTTAATAAAAGTATAATTTCTCGTATCATCAAGGGAAAGCAGCATGGGCGTGAAAACAAAGAGCGTGTTCCCACAATCTAGTGTTTCAGAACAGAGGGGAAGGGCTCCAGCACTCTCTATCGTTGCACAGGAGACAATATGTCTTGTATTTCACTCAAGGCTCTGCCAGTAAAAACGTAATGACATTGTACCTTTCTAATGACATCTTTGCAGCAGGGGGCTACTGCCTTGTGGGTGGCACCAAATTATCCAGTGTATTAGGAGATCAGGGCTTTTCCCTTTAATCCCTTCTTATTATTGAAGTGCGTAGTGCTGAACAGCACAGTGCTGTTCCCAAGAGACAGCCCGTGACTGAAACTGCGCAGAGATCAGAACCGAGAAACCGGAAAGACATAAAAGATTCATATGAGCCATGGAACAATGCCAACTGTGTTCCCTTGGGAAGAGAGAACAGACACCCCCCAAAATTTCAAGGTGGTCCATACAATGAAAATGTGCATAGTCTGTCAAAACAGTAAAGAAGGGAATCGTTTCCTTTAAGATTTGGGGGGGGTTTTAAAAATGTAGGGCTCAGATTTTCAATGTGTGTTTTCATTTTTTCCCAAAACTCCTAACTTTTTACACTGCTAAGAAGTCTTTTCTGGAACCTAAACCACTGGTAATTTTAATTATTTCTGTCATGTGATGCCACTCATAAATCCTTTTCTTCAAACATTAGAGGGGTGTCCTACCACAGCTCATGGACACTGCTGGCCAGAGCTCCTCTTAGCTAAAGATTTCATAAGGAGATTAGAAATCTCTGGAAAACGTGCGTGATATAAATAAACTGATTTACTAGAGGTCAATTCCAAAAAGCACAACTCTTCTAGATGAATCCAGGCAATGTGTGTACTGATCTAACCTCATTGTGGGAGCAAAATTCCAAAACTGCATAACAGATCAAAATGCTGGCACTAATCCTTGTATGGCCCTTTGCTGCAACTCGCTGACACCTTCCCCAGATGTCACAAACGTGACAGAGACACTGTCTCTTTGGCAACTGAATAGACTACTTAATAAAAAAAAAACTACAAATAATTCTTAAGATGAGACTACAAGATATGTAAATTTGGAACATTTGGAACCTGAAAGTAGTAACATCTTCCCCCAGTAAACTCACAGAGTGGAAATTATTAGGAAAGCATGGTTGCTGCATTAATAACAAAATTCACTTTCTTTACCTCAAATTTTCTGAGCTCATCTCTAAACTTCATTGCTTTTCAGAAAACCCTAATAACACAAACCTTTGAAAATTGTAATTCTCAGAAATAAATGTTAGACGTTAACCTCAAAAATCAAAAACTGTGAATACTCACTTTTTGCAAATAATTTCCCATAGCTATGAAAATACACAACCAACATGTTCTAGAACAATGCCGTGAACACTATATTTAAGAGCAGTTACACAGTTACCCTTTTAAGTAAACAATAAAGAGCTAAAAAATAAACCTAAGTTATATATCCTATTGTAATGTATTTCTAGAGCCTTTTCAGGGTTGATTAGGCAAACACACAATTTATGGAAACATATAAACAATTATTTGTTATTTTATGACCCAAATCACAATAAAGTTGTAACTCATGATGAACTAAAGAAGATAAAATAAATGTATGGTTATATTCATAATAATTTATTAACTGAAATGTTATTCCAACATTAAAGTTAATGCTGGAGAGATTTAAACTGTAATGTCTAATATTTGAAAAAGTCTATTAAAAGTCTTAGCAGCGTGACTGGGCTCCATGTCTTATGTTGCATGTCATGTTACTGAAGGTGAAGTGAAACCTGCCCCGCCACTGCTGAAGCATGCACAGGCAGCCTGTTTATACCGTTTATACTGGGTTTCATGGTCTAAGTTGAGAAGGATGACTGACCAGTTCTCTTCTTCAAGGAACAGGTTCCACCAAGATACGAACTCAGGTCCTCTGGATTCAGAGTCCAGAGTATTAACCATTGCACCATAGGAGCTAGTGGCATATCTCACTCGCACAAATAAATCCTTAATGTTTTTTAAAGTAAACTATATTTGATAATGTTTTAAAATTCAGTTGCAGTATTTGCACTTCCATTAAAATGCATGGGGTCGTTGATATTTGATTATAATCTACGCCAAATGGTGGCAGATGCCATAAGTTCATTTGTATTTTCTGAAAGCCTGTATAGTTTATACTTCAGTTGTCCCTGACTGCAGACATTGAAGACTGGGTTTTCTTAGGCTTCTTTCATAATGTCCACATCTACAAAATAGACTATAAGGTTAACAGCTATCATCATGGTGAGTCTAAACTCCAACACCTGACTGGCACTGCTGCATAGATGGTCTACCTTCAGAGTGTCTGGCTACTCCTGTCCACCCAGATGGATAACATAGGCTCAGGAAGTTCTTATTTGCCCCACCCCCATGCTTGGTTTAAAGGACTTCCCAATTTTTAGCACTTATAGACCTTCCTTGCAAGGTTGGGGGAATCATGATTCTTAGGAGAGAGATGAATATATATCTCTCAAAGCGTCTGTCATATTATGGTGAAACGGTTTGTTTAGGTGCCTGTCTCCTCCACTAGATTCTAAACTCCTTAATGGCTTTTAATGTGTCTTATTTATCCTGTATGTTTCTCTTTCCCCACTCTCATCCCTGTGCTGCAAGAGGCTTGACACCCACTGGATGAGGGCTCGCTGCAAGGACAAGGCAATTAAAGAGTGTCTTAGAAACATGAGACAATGCCACAAAGCCTTGTTTTTATCATGGTTGCTCTGTGCTGCTGAGATATGTGCACTAAATATTTGAATTCTTATAATTCCAAGTAGGAGCTCAAAATTAGTTCAAACACAAGAAAAGAAAAATTCACACAGAGTATGCAACACTAATTGGATTTCTAAAATGTATACCCAATGCGGAGGCAACGAGACATGTTTTCATTGCTGTGTTTGTACAATGGCCAGATGTTAGATGAGATTTAGTTCAGTTGAACACTTCAGCAAGCAAAGTATTTTAACAAGCATGGAAAGCTTAAGGTAGAAATGTCTACTTTTTGATGATTATTTGGTTTGGGAAATTTCCAAATCTGTATGTCACCTGAACTAATTCTTACCATTTTTTTTTTAATTTTCACACTTCTTCCTTGTCTTTGTTTTGTTGTTGTTGTTGTTGTTTTGTTTATTTTATATCCTGACCACGGCCTCTGCTATCCTTTTATCCTGGTCTCCCCCCATCCCTTATCTCCCCTTCCACTCCCCAAACCTTTCCTCTTCTGTCTGCATCCAGGAATGGGCAGGTCTCCCATGAGTGTAAACAAAACATAGCATATCAAGTTATAGTAAGATAAAGCAACTCGCCACGTATTAAGGCTGGACAAGACAGCCCAGTATGGGGAGTAATATCCCAAAAGCTGGGACTGGAGAGATGGCTCAGAGGTTAAGAGCATTGCCTGCTCTTCCAAAGGTCCCAGCAACCACGTGGTGGCTCACAACCATCTGTAATGGGGTCTGGTGCCCTCTTCTGGCCTGCAGGCATACACACAGACAGAATATTATATACATAATAAATATTTTTAAAAAATTTCCCAAAAGCTAGTAAAAGAGTCAGAGACAGCCCCTGTTCCCTCTATTAGGAATACCACAAGAGAGCCAAGCTACACAATTGTAACATGTGCAGAGGGTCTAGGTCAGTCCTATGCAGTCTCCCTGGTTGTCGGGTCAGTCTCTGTGAGCTCCTACGAGCCAAGGTTAGTTGATTTCTGTGGGTTTTCTTGGGATGTCCTTGACCCCTCTGGCTCCTACAATCCCTCCTCTCTCTCTACAGCAGGATTCCCCAAGCTTGGCCTAATGTTTAACTGTGGATCTGCATCTGCCTCCATCAGCTGCTGGGTAACACCTCTCTGATGAAAATTGGGCCAGGCATCAATCTGGTTACAGGTGACAGCCAGTTCAGGCTACTAATCTACTATTGCAAGGAGTCTAAGCTGGGGTCCTCCCTGTACACTCTTAGGAGATCCCCCTATGTCACGCATCTACCCAACCTGAAATACACCCCCAGCAGTCCCCTCAGCACTTCACCCCTCCATGTCTTCCCCCATCTGATTACTCATGTTCCTATCCCTACCTGACCTCAATCCACTCAGGAAAGTTTTATTTTTTCTTCCCAGGGAGATCTGGGTGTCCCCAGTGAACCCTCCTTGTTATGTAACCTCTCTGAGTCTGTGGACTGTTGCATAGTTATCCTTTATTTTACATCTAATATCCACTTATAAGTGAGTACATACTGTGTTTGTCTTTCTCAGTCTGGGTTACCTCACTAGGATGATTCTTTTTATAGTTCCATTCATTTGCCTGCAAATTTCATGGTGTCATTCCTTTTTAATACTCATTGTGGAAATATACCACATTGTCTTTAACCATTCTTCAATTGAGGAACAGCTAGGTTGTTTCCAGGCTCTGGCTATTATGAATAATGCTGCTATGAACATAGTTGAGCAAGTGTTCTTGTGGTATGATTGAGCATCCTTTGGATATATGCCCAAGAGTGATATAGCCAGGTTTTGTGGTAAGTTGATTTCCAGGTTTCTGAGGAATTGCCACACTGACCTCCAAAGTGGCTATACAAGTTTACACTCCTACTGAAAATGGAGGAGCATCCCCTTGCTCCAAATCCTCTCCAACATGAGCTGTCAATTGTGGTTTTGATCTTAGCCATTCTGGGAGGTGTAAGATGGAATCTCAGAGTCATTTTGATTTCTATATCCCTGATGGCTAAGGATATTGAAGATCTCCTTAAGTGTTTCTCTACCATTTGAGATTCTTTTGTTGAAAAATTCTGTTTAGATCTGTACCACATTTTTAATTGGATTATTTGGCTTGTTCATATCTAGTTCGTGGGTTCTTTATGTATTTTGGAAATAAGCTCTCTGTCAAATGTGGGGTTGGTGAAGATCTCTTTCCATTCTGTAGGCTGCCATTTTGAGCTACTGACAATGTCCTTTGCCTTACAGAAACTTTTCAATTTCATGAGGTCCCATTTATTAATTCTCTTTCTCAGTGCCTATGCTATTGGTGTTCTCTTCAGAGAATAATATCAATATATTTGATGTTATTTCCCACTTTCTCTTCTACCAGGTTCAGTGTAACTGGATTTTTGTTGAGGTCTTTGATCCACTTGGACTTGAGTTTTGTGCAGGGTGGTAAATAGAGATCAATTTGATTCTTCATGCTAATGTCCAGTTAGACCTGTACCATTTGTTGAAGATGTTTTCTTTTTCCCATTGTATAATTTTGGCATTTTGTCTAAAATCAGAAATCCATAGGTGTGTGGATTTACATCAGGGTCTTTGATTCAATTCCACTGATTTACTTATTTGTTTTTCTGCCAATACCATATGGTTTTTATTACTATAGCTCTATAGTAGAGCTTGAAATCAGGGATGGTGATACCTCCTGAAGTTCTTTTATTATACAGGATTATTTGAGCTATTCTGGATTTTTTGTTTTTCCATATGAAGTTGAGTATTATTCTTTCAAGGTCTGTAAAGAATTGTGTTGATATTTTAATGGGGATTGCAATGAGTCTATAGAATGCCTTTGATAAGATAGCCAATTTTACTATGCTGATCCTACCAACCCACGAGCATGGAAGATATTTTTTTTTTGATCTCTTCCCCAATTTCTTTCTTCAAAGACTTGAAGTTCTTGTCATACAGGTCTTTCACTTACTTAGCTAGAGTTACACCAAGATATTTTCTATTATTTGAGGATATTTAAAGGGTGTTGATTCTCCAATTTCTTTATCAACCTGTTTATCATTTGTATATAGGAGGGCTATGAAGATGATAGAGGTTGTTGTCTGGGTTTTAAGAAGACACAAAAGACTTAAAAAGTTGAATTGTGTTCTTACACATTCACGTGTTCTGGTCTCTGAAAAATCATGATATCCATGTTAACAGTATTTTTATGTATCATGGACATAGAAAATGCTAGTGCTCATGAAATATAAGAGGAATGGGTGACCAGATACACACATGCATGGATGGATGCATGCATAGATGCATGTGTGGATGAAGAGAAAAAACACTATGATCTAAAGGCATCTGTGTGAAGAAAGGGAAATCTTAGCCTACACTCTTTACCTCTTGCAAGGGACCACTTATCACAGAAGAGTACAAGTTTGTGAAAGTATGTCCAAGGCAAAGGAAGACAAAGAAAAAAATCTAGAATAATTAGCAACTATAAAAACATGTGGTT
>NW_026068000.1:2698867-2795199 GCF_014885135.2 Alexandromys fortis
ATATTATTTTTAATCATTTTATCTCAGGACTCATTATAAGGTAAGCATCACTATCATTTTAATCTCCAAAGATAAAGAAAACTAGTGTTTCAGGAATTAAACAAATTACCTCACACTACACATAGCAGAAAATCCAAATCTGGAACCTGGTCCTCAATTCCAACCATCTGCATGATTCTCCTGCACCTCATACAGATCTCTCATGGCCACACCAACCCAATCTCTCAACAGCTATATATGCCTTCAACGACATGCACACAGACATATGTGTGCATGAATGTGTGTAGGTATCATGTATGCAAGTAGTGCAAGGGGAGCCCTTATTTTACCATATAACCATGGAGCAATAAATTAATATTGATAATCAGGAAAATTATGGATCTTAGAGAAGGTTTTGCACAAAGGAATAAGCTGCTGCTATAGAGGATTTACTTATACTTTGGAAAATTTAGAAAATTGAGTTTTTTTCTTTGAGAAAATATCATCTAAATCACTATTTAAGATAGAGCTTGGTAGGTCCTGATGTGGCTAAAGGTGGGAATTAATTATAGCTACTGTTAAATGCTTCTACAGCTCCATAACAATAGTGGTTGAGCACTCACTGTGCACTCAATATGTGACTTCCCCAATTCCCCACCCTTGTAGAAACCTTACAGGGTAGCTGTTACATTAAGCAGATACAAGGAGAAACTGAAGTTTAAGAAAGTCAATCAAAGTGTTCAATCACAGAACTACCAGGGGACAGAAGGGAGATTTTAACCCAAGCAGTTGTCTGCACCTCCCTGCTCCAGGCCACTGCCCTCTGAAGACTATTAGCTGAGGAACATTCTGCTTCCAGTAACTCCAACTTTCATTGTCTATATTTTTCATGCCTTTGATTTTTATATCAATTGAGATTACAATATACTGGAATATTTCAGTTGTGCCCGACCTAATCGCTCACTATCACCTTCGGAGGAAGATTAAAGCCTCAAGAGCAAATTCCACACAGATAAGCTAGCTAAACTTACAAAGTGTTTTATACAGGGGACTTTGAGAAGCCAGGACTTTCTTTGGTGCGCAAGAGTAAGCCAAAAACTTCTCCCACAATGCTTCATCCACACTTTTGCTCAAAAACAGCAGCTCTTTGTCCAGAGACCCACAGAAAATTTTGTGATTTTTATCTATTAAATATATATGTAAATAAAATATTAAGAAGGACATTTGTAAATAGTATTTGGAAACAATCCAAACTTCTGTATGATCACTTTGTCTGGAACAGACTATAGAGTTAAAAGACAACTTTCGGAAATGTTAAAGGTATTTTTGAATGAGTCAAATTGTAACACTACCACAGTGGCGACAGCTTCATGAAATAATTGGCATTATAATGCCTACTGCCAATAGTAAGAAGAAAACGGTTTGTGCATAAGACTGAATGTACCTATTACTGTTGTATTTCCAAATTACAAGACAGTAGGCAAATGCAGAATGGCAGAAGACAAAAAATAAACCCACAAGGAAATGAGTCTTTGAATACTCGCTGGCAATGAGTGTGGGAAATGGTTTCAGGAGATGGAAAGGAAGGGGAAGAGCATCAGTGCCTCCACAATGAAAGTGAGGAACAGGGTTAGAAGCTCTTCTACACCCCTCTCACCACAAGCATTGCTAAAACTGCCATTGTCTCTACACAGAGAAAAGTCCATATGCACCCAGCCTGGCATGGTGGCATGCAGAGAAAAGTCCTTATGCAGTCAGCTCAGCATGGTGACACAGGACTATACTCTCTGTAACTAGCAGGCTGACCCAAGAGGATGGCAAGTTCCAGGACAGTCTGAGCTACCTAGGTAAGCCTTGTCTGGAATTTTTGTTCTAATTTTTGTTCTAAGAAGGAATTAGGGGAGACAATTCAGCCAGTAAAATGTTTGCCTTGCAAGCAAGAATTAAATCCTCTCAGAGTCCACATAAAAAATATCCAGGTGTACCGGCATATGAGGTAACCCTAGCAATAGCAGATGGAAGACAAAGATGGATAAATTTAGAAGCTCACTGGCCAACGAGCCTAGCTTCCTGGAAGTCCCAGACCAATGAGGGGCCGTTTGTCAAATCAAAAGTGGAAGATGCCTGAAAAATGGTACTCAAGATTGTCCTCTGACCAATGCATGCAAGCACACAGACTGCACACTCTTCTCTCTCTCTCTCTCTCTCTCTCTCTCTCTCTCTCTCTCTCTCTCTCTCTCTCTCTCTTTCTTCCTTTGTATGTGTCTGTCTGTCTCTGTGTATCTCTCTGTGTGTATCTCTGTCTTTGTCACTGTTTCTCTTTGTCTCTCAGTCTCTTTCTCTGTGTGGGTCTATCTGTGTCTCTCTTTATCTCTCTGTGTGTCTGTCTCTGTGTGTCTGTCTGTCTGTCTGTGTGTGTCTGTCTGTATGTATGTATCTTTCTGTCTGTCTCTGTGTTTGTCTGTCTGTCCATCTATCTGTCTCTGTGTCTCTCTGTATTGCTCTATCTACCTGTGTCTCTGTCTGTCTCTGTCTCTCTGTCTTTGTCTATCTGTCTTTCTGCCTCTCTCTCTCTCTCTCTCTCTCNTCTCTCTCTCTCTCTCTCTCTCTCTCTCTCTCTCTCTCTCTCTCTCTCTCTCTCTCTCTCTCTCTCTCTCTCTTTCTCTCTCTCTCTCTCTCTCCCTCAAAATGGTCCCTGTGCTAAGTCAGCATCATTAAGTTGTGTTGTTCTGTGTTACCATTAATGCCCCAGAAAGAACTGAGCTGTGTAGCATCTGGAACAGACTAAAGTTCTAACTTTAACTGTCAAAACCATAAGATAAAAGGGAAGGATGAGAAAAGAATTTTGGCATCCTGATGTTCAACACAAAATGTTGGGAGAAGACAAGATTTCTGCATTTTTCTTAGGAAATTTCTGAAAATTATTTCTTTAAAAGTATGAATAAGGGGCTAGAGAGATAGCTCTGTGGTTGGAGCCATACTGTTTTATAGAACAGAGCCCAATCAGTGCTGGTGACTCACAAGCTTCTGTCAGCTACAGCTCCAGTAAACCTGATGCCCTCTTCTGGCCTCAGAGAGCACTGCACTCATGTGAATAAACATATATACACACATCATTCAAAATAAAATACTTGCAAATTAATAATAAAACAAGAGTATGAGCCTAAATCTTCGCCCATGTTTCTTGGAAAGCTATTCCAAGATTTCAATGTCAAAGCTTATCACAAAGGACTTGAGTTGATCTTATGGTTCCCAGAGAGCTGATAATATGGAAACAATCAAACCAGGGAAGGAGAGGGCTGAGATTTCTCCAGTGGCCTGCAATAAAGGAAAGTCAAGAAACACTGACGGAGATTATTCAGCCCTGTGGTGTTGGTGCATTGTGACTAATTCATTCATAGTCTTTGAACTCTAATAAATCCTCATCAAACAATGATGACATTTTCATCTCATCAAAGTTTAATCACAAGAGTATTGTAATTCTGATTTTCTCCGCCTCAGCTCAACCTGAAAGTAATTGTTAGGTCCCCCCATTACCCCGTTCGCATGTCTCCTGTGTGGTGACTCGAACCCATTTCATCCTCCCAGAGACATGCCACGGTTTCTATTATTTGAGCAACCTTGGAACTCTACCCTTTACTTACTAATAGTACAGGTAAAGCTCATTTAAAGCACATTTCAGATTCATTAACATGAAAGGCCATTAGTGCTTTTTTTTCCCCTTTAAATGCAGACAGGCATGAGTGGGAATAAATTCTATTGAATTATTTTATATTGGAAGACTTCCTAATTGCCTGAACTCTTGATTGCTTCACAAAATTGTAACCAGACCCAGACTGACGGGCTTATCATGCACAAAAGCAGAGAGGGAAGCACCTGCTTCGCTTCATTGCCTTAATGCTTGGAGAACACTGCAGAACAGGGCAGAGCTTTACCCAAGAACAGGAAGAGTCCCCTATTCTTTCTTTCTGGTGTATGCGGTAAGTGCGTATCTCTGTGTGTGCATGTGTGTGTGTGTGTGTGTGTGTGTGTGTGTGTGTGTGGTAAGTAGGTGTGGTGTGTGTCAATGTATTGTGTGTGTGTGATTTGTGTGGTGAGTGACAATGTGGTATGTGTGGTATGGGAGTGTGTTGTGGGGGGTGGTATGCGAGAGGTAGTATAGGAGTGTGTACATATGTGTCTGGTATGAAGGGGTAAGAGGGATGTATGATGTGCATATGTGGTATATGTGTATGTATGTGGTATGAGACTATGTGTATGTGGTGTGCAGTTTAGGAGTGTGTGTGTGTTTATGTGGTGTGTGGTATAAAAGTGAGTGTGTGTGTGTGTGGTGTAGGAATGCAGGCCAGAAATAAGGCTGCTATTGCTCCCCAGGGGTTGTCCATCTTGGTTTGTGAAATATAATTTCTCACTGGCCTGAAACTTGTACATGCAGGTAGGCTGGCTGGCCAGTGAGCCCAGGGATCACTAGAGTCATCTTCTGCGGTGCTGGGACCACAGGCACATGCCACCATTCAGGACTTTTCTCAGCTGGATTCTGAGTGTTGATCTCAGGTTCTCACATGTGCATGGCCGTGTTTTACCAATTGAGTTATCTCTCCAGCCCCTGTACAAGTGAATTCTAATCATAGCAGCCAAGATATTCAGAAAACTGGCAACAAAATCCAAGCAGAGTGTAGGATTTAGAATATCTATGCATTTTGTGTGCTTGTGTTTTCTGTTTCTTTCCATAAAGGATGAAGAAAGAGGATCAGTTTATATAAATCTAAGAGGTCTGACTTACATATTTCTATCAGAAAGCATAAGGGATACATATGGGGCAGAAGGGGCAGAAGCCAAAGCAGGGGCCTTAGGCTTCGATGTGCACAGGAACAGGCAGACAAGCAATGTGAGAAGTCAAGAGGGCTATGGGGAGTCTGAGCCACACTGGACAAACTTGCTTCAGCAGATTTATGCTGTCTGAGTACTTGGATACAAAATCTCTGATTTTTCAGACAAACTTGACATTATATGTAAAGTCTCCAGCTCTTATCCATTCAATCATTTACCAAATGGAAGGAAAGTCTCTTAAGCCCCTATTGCCTTCCCATACTGTCTCTGTTTGGCTCAAGCTAGTACATAGAGAATTGTATACACACACACACACACACACAGACAGAGAGAGAGAGAGAGAGAGAGAGAGAGAGAGAGAGAGAGAGAGAGAGAGAGAGAGAGAGAGAGAGAGAGAACGTAATTATCAGACAGAAGTGACTTTACCTTTACCTTTCAGGAAATAAGCAGTCATGTAGATCCTTTTGGGGTTATCACCACCAGAAATGAGACCTTGAATCTAGTGGGGCGATGCCATGAATGGTCTAAACATCCTACAGTGCAGAGAACAGCGTTCCCCTGCCCCCCCTACAGATTTGGCTCAGTATGTCATTACTGCTGGGGTCATGGCCCTACAACTGGCTTACCTCCTTCAGTCTTGTTTCCCACTAATCTTTCACACTGCAGCCAGAATCTTCTAAAAGTAAAAATACAGTCCAGATACAATGGCTCACATCTATAATCCCAGCACCCAAGAGGCTGTGGTAGCCAAGATTATCAGCTTATTGTATCAGGATACAATAAGCAAGACCCCATATTAAAGCAACTAAATTAAAAATAGACACATTTTTCAAGGTTTGGTTCTATTCAACTTCCATATGTGTATCTCTTTGCAGAAAGAATTATTTGTTTTGTAGAAAGGCGGGTCTTCATCACAAGGAGTCAAGCTTCATTAGGCTTATGTAGTCAGGTTAGAGTGGTCCCTACACACACACACACACACACACACACACACACACACTTCACACAGTGGCCTCTCTAGGTCTCCATTCAGGGACACCCCTGACACATGCCTTTCCTCAGCAACTTTCCTTAGTCTTAGAGGAAGATTCACAAGCCCCTTCCTTTATCCTTGACTCTAAAGCCAGAACCACATGGCCAAAGTTGCCACATTCTGCTGCTTGCTGGGATAGAATATAGCCCCTCGTTCAATTACACCTTCACCACCTCTCTGTTTTTGAAGGTTTCTTTCACTTCCAAAGTTTGACTATTCTGGTATTTGCTTTGTAGACCATACTGACTTCAAGCTCAGAGAACCACCAGCCTCTCCCTTCTGAGTACTGGGATTAAAGGTGTGGGCCACCACACCCAATTCTAAACTTTTCTTTAGTTCCTTTCACAAATTGGAAATTTAGCTGGGTGGGAGCTTACTCTGAGGTCACCACTCGCTTCATCTCACTTTTTAATCTGTTTATCTCCTTGAATATAGAATTTAGCTCCACTCTACTTCCTGGTATTCTTTTTCTCCTCAAATTGTACTATATCCGTCTTGTATTTTTTTCCTTGCTCAGAATTCATTATAAATATTCATTAACATTAACACTAATATTCACATAACAAAGTCTATACTATGCTGGCTTGAGATTTTCTCTATCAATGTAATTAATCCAAAATGCTTCAATTTAGACTCAAGCAGACTTTTTGGACAAGGGCAAATGTAGCCACACTCTTCACCAAAATATCACAAGAATGATCTCTAGGCAGCATACTAAAATTCTTATCCTCTGAAACCTCTTGAGCCAGGGCCCCAGAGGTCATAGAATCACACTCAGTACTGTTGTCTTCCATGTTCCTACTAGGATGGCCCATTAAGCAGCATTTTTAAAGCATTCAATTGCTTTTCTAACCCACAGTACCAAGGTCCATATTCCTTCAAACAAAAACATGGCCAGGCCTATGACAACAATACCCCAGTCCCTGGTACCAACTTCTGTCTTGTTAAGGTTTCTGTTGGTGTGAAGATACACTAAGACCATAGCAACTCTTATTAAGAAAAGCATTTAATTGAGACTGGCTTACAGTTTCAGAGGTTTAGTCCATTATCATCATGGTGGGAAGCATGGCAGTGTGCAGGCAGACATGGTGCTGGAGAAGGAGCTGAGAGTTCTTCATCTTGACCTGCAAGTAGCAGAAGAGACAGGGTACTGGGCCTAGCTTGAGCATGTAAGACCTCAAAGTCCACCTCCACAGTAACACCTTTCCTGCAACAAAGTCACACCTACTCCAACAAAGCCACACCTCCTAATTGTGCTACTACCTATAGGACAAGCATTCAAACACCTGAGCCTATGGGGCTACACCTATTCAAACTACTATGTGCATACATGTCTGTGGAAGCCACAGAAGGGCCTCAGAATCCCTGGGACTGGAGTCCCAAATGATAGTAAACTGCCAACAGTTTGGGAACCAAACCTGAGTCTTCTATAAGAGCAGGAAATGCTCTTAGCGGTCTTGTCATCTCTCCAGCCCCCACCTTCACTTTGAACTTGGTTCAATGGTGAAAGTTTTCTCTGTGTCTCTGCTCTCTCCTCTACCCTGTTCCTATCTTCACATGCCCCATTTCTTCCGCCTGAAGTTCTCTGTTAAGACAGTTCCTGCACTTTCCATGTCAACTGATGAAAACTGTAGACACTTCAGCTGGGAGACCACCATGCTTAGCACATGCTTGCTCCCAGAAAGCCCTAATTTGATCCTCAACCACAGTGGGAAAAATGGGTTAAATACCAAGCTTATTTTTTTAAAGATTTTTATTTATTTCTTATGTATACAACATTCTGCCTCCATGTATGCTTGCACGCCAGAAAAGGGCGCCAGTTCTCATTACAGATGATTGTGAGCCACCATGTGGTTGCTGGGAATTGAACTCAGAACCTCTGGAAGAGCAGCCAGTGCTCTTAACCACTGAGCCATCTCTCCAGTTCCCTACCAAGCTTATTTTAATAGTTGTAATAACTTTGTGCTACCAAAGACAATATTCTAAGGTCACCCTTTTCCCCTCTTTCCCTGGAGTCAATCATTTCCACATATTCTAATAACTATTTTGGTAATACTTCTGTCTCTAAACAACAGCTTGTGCTGCTACATGTTGATTTTGCTAGTGCTAGTTTTAGGTATTTATCTGCTGAGTTGACACCAGTAAGAATATCTACAGTCCCTTCTTCTTTCTTTCCAGCACACACAAGCACATACCTGCCTCCTCTTGGGGCCTTCTGCCCTTCATCCCTCCCTTTCCTTTTCTTTTTTTTTAAATTTATTTATTTATTAAAGATTTCTGTCTCTTACCCGCCACCGCCTCCCATTTCCCTCCCCCTCCCCCAATCAAGTCCTCCTCCCTCGTCAGCCCCTATCAATGTAATCCACTATATTGGACCTCCCTTTTCTTTTCTTATTTTTGCTTTTCTTTACACTGACAATTTTTAGTCTTGCTGATTATGAAATGTTTAATGACTTCTGGTTTATATCAAATAAAGAAACTGATGCAATTGTATTCCTACTCTCCTATCCTTCCCTACAGGTTTTTCTAGTTCTTTTTCTCTAGTGCATTGAAATTTCATGATAATACGTTACTCCTTTTTTCATTCATTTAGTTTTTCTAGACACACAATGAGCACTTTCATTTAGAGCTTGACTTTTTTGCTTGTAAGAGATCGTTTCAGCTAGGACCCCTCCCCCCCCAAGAACAAGTTTGCAACACAAAGGAGATTTATTTGCCCCAGAGAGACAGACTGTAGGAAATAAGAGACTAAGACAGGAGACAGAGGATGAAGGAGAAAAAGGAGGAAACAAAAGAAAGAGGACAAGGATATTTGTCCCAAAAGAACATAGGAATGCCTCTGGATAGAGAGGAGACAGACAGGACCCATAGGAAAATGGCAATTTATAAAGGTACGAGGGGAAACCCATGTTAGGTGAGGTGTTTAATTTTGATTGGGCATGTTAACTGTGTGATCAGAAAGGGGAAATTTGGTTATTGGACTTCAATACTTTGATAGCTGGACCTTGGTAATCAGCCTCAGGAGGAAGAAGTAGCCAAATAAGGAAATAGACCTTGGTGGCTAGCTTTAAAATGTAACCTAATGGTTTGTAGCAAGGCAGAGGGAATGGGGAGAAGTCTTCCCGAGCTCAGGACAGAGAGTTCCTTCCATCAGTTATTTCTCTGCTTATCAATTCAAGTGCCAAGTGCAGCAGAAAGATGATCAGAAACAACAGTGACTGGAAGGCCTGAAAATCTCTTTTCTAAAAATGTTTGATGCAAGCTTCATATTTTTTACTTAAAATGTTTCAGTTTCTATTCTATTAGAAGTCAAATAACATATCCAAATGAGGGGGGTGCCTGAAATTCATAAGTCTGGAAACACAACACCCTCTCCCCTCATTTCCAAGGAGAAACTGAAACTAACATGCAATTAAGCTGGTTAGGCCTCTTTTTATTGTTCAAGTCAAATGCAGTGTGAAAAGTGAACAAATTGTATTCTTCTAGAATTCTATCATGTGAAGGATAGAAAATAATTCAGACTTCTGAAATGCTTCCTGCAATAGGTTTGCAATTTTCAGTTGCAAGTATTTGTAACATATGATATCAAAATCTCTTTACTGAATCATCCCCACAGTAATACTGAATTGAGTCGTTCTGTGAAGACGTCCATGAAGGATTAGAAAAGAAGATTTTGGATAATATAAAATTTGCCTGAAGTAAATATCACTTTTCTTCCTAACCCATAGTTATAGACTTTGGGAATTTATCATATTTTGCCGCCCCTGTCTCTCAAAAGGATTTGAAATGGATTTGGATGTTTAGAAAAAAGAAGATACATACAGAAACTAAGATAAGAAATAGCAAATGATATGGGCAGAATGATAACTGCCTATGTACAGTCAAAGATGAGATACTGTCTTAGAACTAATGTTTCTGATATCAAGTCAAAAGAGAAAATGTAATGTTTATATTTAATCTCTTTTGATGTCACAGAAGTTATTATACCCATAGATTGGCGATTCTCTCAATGCCAGGCAAAGAATACTCTTTTTAAAGTGGCCAGCAGTTAATGTAGACTCACAACTGGTCAAGGCACTACAATAAGTGACTGTTGAGTACTAAGTCCTTAGTGTGACAACTTTTGAAGAACTGCTATTTTAATTCTGTGCTAAATTCCATAATTTAGCCTATCGATATTTATGACTAGATAGCTACAATATATTGAATGCTTATTATGGATCAGGAACTTTTCTTTGTATGATCAATGATTTAATTCTTATAACAGCATATCAAGACAGACGGTCTCTCTACAGGCTAAAAAATAAAGGCACATAGAGAAATATTACCCATGATCCTCTCCAAGAAGAGCAGCTGTCACCTAACACAGGTGGTCGACTGACAAAGGCCCACCTTCAGACTTCCACATTGTGTTAATACCTTCATCAGTGGTCACAGATGCCCAAGGTCAACGCTCCATCAAACCAGGAATGGTACTTGCTCTTTATTTACCCACAGCCCTGATGTTCCTGAGTGAAAACCATTAAGCTAAATTGTCCTCAACCACAAAATATGTCAATCAATAAAATAACATCCTGAAAAGTTTATTATTTAAAATTTAGTTTCATTAAAATTCAGTCCTCCAAAACGACAACCTACAGAATGAGAAAAGATATTCACCCATCCCACATCTGACAGAAGGCTGATCTCCAAAATATATAAAGAACTCAAGAAACTAGACATCAAAATACCAAATAATCTAATTTTAAGAATGGGGTACAGATTTAAACAGGAAATTCTCAACAGAAGAATCTCAAATGGCCAAAATATACTTAAAGAATTATTCAACATCCTTAGCAATCATGGAAAAGCAGATCAAAACAACTCGGATATACCATCTTTTAGCTTTCAGAGTAGCTAAGATCAAAAACACTAATGATAGCTTATGCTGGAGAAGATGTAGAGTAAGGGGAACACATCTCTACTACTGGTGGGAGTGCAAACTTATATAGGACACTTTGGGAATCAATGTGGTGGTTTCACAGAAAACTGAAAAAATCTACCTCAAGACACAGCTATACCAATCTGGGGTATGTACCCAAAAGATGCTCAATCATACCACAAGGATACTTGCTCAACTATGTTCATAGCAGCATTATTTGTAACAGCAAGAACCTGGAAACAACCTAGGTGCCCCTCAACCAAAGAATGGTTAGAGAAAATGTGGTACATTTACATAATGGAGTATTACCCAGCTGTAAAAACCAATAACAACATAAAATTTGCAGGCAAATGGATGAAATTAGAAGAATCATTCTGAGTGAGCTAACCCAGATTCAGAAAGACAAACATTGTATGTACTCACTCATAAGTAGTTATTAGGAGTAAAGTATAGGATAACCAGGCTGCAATTCATAGCCCCAGAGAGGCTAGGTAACAAGGAGGGTCCAAAGACAGATGCATGGATATTCCTGGGAAGGAGAAATAGAAGAGATCCCATGGACAAACTGGGGCAGGGGGAGTGTAGATGGGAACATGAGGGAATGAGGGATTCGGTCAGATGGGCTGGGAGTGGGATGGAGGGGAAGAGTGAGGAAAAAGAGGACTTGATGGAGCAGAGGGCATTTCCTTGGGGCCAGGGAAACTCCCAGGAATCCACAAGGCTGACCCCAGTTAAGAATCCTCTCAGTAGTGGAGAGGGTGCATGAACTGGCCTTTCCCTGTAATGAGATTGGTGACTGCTCTGTCATCAGAGAACCTTCATCCAGTAACTGATGGAAACAAATGCAGAGATCCACAGGCAAGTACTGGGCTGAGCTCCGAGAATCCTGCTGAAAAGAGGGAGGAGGGGACTGTACAAGGCAGAGGGGGGCGGTGAAGCTCATGACAGGGGAACCCACGGAGACAGCTGACCTGAACTCCTAGGAGCTCACGGACTCTGAACCAACAGCTAGGGAGCCTGCATGTGACTGACCTAGGTCTTCAGCATGACAGTTGCATAGCTTGGTCTGTTTGTAAGGGCTCCTAGCAGTGGGATCAAGAACGGTCTGGGTACTTGAGATGGCTTTTGGGAACCATTCCTCATGCTGGTTTGCCTTGCCAGTCTTGATGCAGCGGTAGGGGCTTGGTCCCACCTCGACTCGATATATCATGTTTTGTAGATGCCCATGGGAGGCCTACCCATTTTTGAAGGGAGGAGAAGAGGATGGGAGGTGGGGGAAGCTGGAGGCATTGAGACTGTATTGGGGTGACTGGGATGCAGTGAGGCAAAATTTGGGACAGTGATGGAAAGCAAGCTCTCACAGTGCCAGAAAAATGAATTGGCATTGGGTTCTGTTTCTGTGGCCTCTGAGAAACAGTTTGTGTGAACAATTGAAGGTGCTACAAACAGAACTAAGTACAGACAGAAACCAAATGTGCAAACAGAATTCTCTCATTACTGCTGCTAGAACAAAGGAGGAGGAGAGAATATGATTGAAAGAATCTCCAAGAAAAGTAGTAGTAAGAGGCAGAGAAAGGCAGTGAAAATGGTACAAATAGTTTGTTGGGGGAAAGCTGGTCCCTATAATGGAAACCCTACATGGGTCCCATCAAATCCTCAAGTCCTTTTGGTGACAAGCACCAGGCTAGACAATTGAGAAAAGCCACAGAGATTAAACTGAGGTTTCTGGGTTCAGGTAACCAGAGAGCTAGATTTAAATCGATCTAATGACACATGGTGTCCTGAGCAGCCCAGCTTCCATGCCACTCCAAGCAAGGAAGCTCCGAAGGTTGACAGCCATGTGACAAAGGCAGGAGATACAACATTCTGTTCAACTCAGTCCTCAACAGCCAGGAAACTTTTACTTAATAATATTCAGAAACTTTAGCTATGTAATTCTCCTCTTCCCACCAACACAGGGCTGGGGTGAAGGTGATCTTTAAAAAAATAATAATAATAATCATCGAAGCAACAATGGATACCTTGATATCATACAAACTTGTTCAGAAAGGATTACAATGACTTTGTAAAAAAAAATAAAGGGGGATAAATGAACCTGATGTATAGTAATTACTGATAATCTGTTGATAATTATGCCCTTTTCCCTTATTTTTGCTCTTCAATTATTTTGAAAAGACATTCCCCAAAGGCCAGATGTTTAGGCTCAGGATATGACTAACTGACAGGCAAAATGATGTTGATGACAAGAAGCAACAATAGTGATCAGAAGAAATAGCCTCCGTGATAGCAACAGCACCAGAGCACGCGTTGCTATGGAAACTGTGAGTAGAGGGGGTGAAAGGCGTAGGAAATCTTTTACAATGGAATATGGTGGTCCTGGAGAGGATGGGCATGCTGTATTGCATCCTAAATATGATTCCGATAAGTAGCAATCTTGTGTGATATGCAGAGCAGAGTGAGCACAAACGGCTTGCAAGGTGGGCGGCCGAGCCGGGGTGAGGAGCGGAGGATTGCCTCTGGGTTGCGTCTCTGAGAAACGCAGCCCGGACATCCTTTTAGGAGGGAATCTGAGCAACTGCGCTGAAAGGAATATACACAGCAAAATGAAAGCATTCCAGCTGGTCCTTCTTTTCCGTCTTCACCGCTGTGCAGAGCAGCTCAAGTTTAATAGTGGCACACACCGTCCTTTAAGATACAATATAGCAACTTTCTGAGCCCCTTGCTTCTAATGCGAGGGCTTATAAAAATCTCTCTGGTGATTCTCCAACAATGAACAGGGAAGGCTGGCGTAGAAAGTGGCCAGAAACCTGCTGAGAAGCCAAGGACAATGCCACTGGGTTTTGATCCTACTTCATGTTCTGGCTTTGTGGGAGCCTAGCCAGTTTGGATGTCCACCTTCCTAGACCAGGATGGAGCGGGGAGGACTTTGGACTTTCCACAGGGCAGGGAACCCTGACTGCCCCTCAGACTGGAGAGGGAGGGGGAGAGGAGTGGGGGGGAGGGGGAGAGGAGAGGGAGGAGGGGGGAAAAGGGAGACGGGGAGGGAAATGGGAGGCGGGGAGGAGGCGGAAATCTTTTTTTTTTCAATAAAAAATTATATTTAAAAAAAAAAAAAAGAAAGTGGCCAGAAAGTCCAGCTGGATGGTTTTCGGCACAGTGACACGGTCCATACGGTACGGTTTTGTTTCAGGGCCTTCATCACTATGTCATGCAGTGACATGTGCAACCATCCATCCTGATAGTCCACACATCAACCATCCATCCTGATAGTCCACACATCAACCATCCATCCTGATAGTCCACACATCAACAGACTCAGAAAACCACTCTCGCTGCATAGTCCACCCACCTGAAAGAAGCGTGGAGGGGAGGAAGTGGCACAAAGCAGGCTCCAGAAAGCTTGCATCTCAGAGATGGCCAGCCGCTGCTAGGCTAGGTGTTCCCCTCAATGTCACCAGACAATGACCTCACCAGATGGTAGTAGCTTGCCCACATATATCTTGCTACAAGGATCCGGAGCTTGGCATGTGGGTGACAGGGGAGCTGGCAGCTGGGCTGGTGCCATTAGCACAGACCAGTCTCCAATCTTCCTCCCATTTAGGAGACCCAGCTACTAACTTTTTTTTATATATGGCAAAAATGAGGTGCCTGCTTTGCAGTGTGCATGCTGATCTATTAATAACACAGTAATTTAACCTAAATTGTGCATTTTTCTAGTTACTCTCCTTATCCACAAGTTGGGACGCTGGACAGAATATTATGTGCTTCTCTCATCAAAGCAAATAGAGATGAATAATACTTCATGTGGACCTCAGAGAGCACCATCAGTGGTGTGGAGGGACAGGCAGAACAGTATTAAAACCAAGCTTTACTACTTAGCAGTTATGGAACTTCATCTCCCTAAACTTATGGTTGCCCTTTGTAAAACAAAAGTGAGAAAACTACTCGGACTTTGGGGAGGATTCAGAGGAAGCCAGCTGGCTGCTGTCCTGTGGGTGAGATCTCAGCGCTCTCATCACAGGTAAGCAGTGGGACATGGGAAGTTGTTCCCCCAACAAAGAGTAAGGGAGATGCTGAAAATATCCATCATTTCAAGTATAAGCAGAATGCTGGTCCAGAAGGGTGGCACTTGAGGGAGGCCAGTGAAGGCCAGCGGTGTGACAGCCTTCATAGACTACATCCTAGAAGTATCCAAAGTGACACCTCTGCCTTGAGAATTGCCCCCAGGTGGGTTTAAACCCCTCTGAGGACAAAGGACTGCACTAGTCAGGGTTCTCTAGAGGGACAGAACGAATGGAATGAATACGGATTACAAAACAGGTCTTAGGAGATTCCATAACGTAGATTCGTAACCCAGAAGTGACTGTGCACCTGGTGCTGCTCACTCCATGCGGCTGGGGCCTCAGCCGTCCCAATCCAGCGCTGAAAGCCTGGAGGACTCTTAGAGAACCTGTGGTCTTCAGACCATGACAGCAGCCTGAGAGAATGGATTCTGATGGCGGAGAAGCATGGTACCAGCGACAGCAGGAGAGCCACAATCAGCAAAGTTGTGTAGCATACAAAGCTGCTTTTTCCTCAGACCTGCTCATATCTGGGCTTTTCTCCCCTCAGTCCTACCTGGAGACACTCTTACAGATCCAAAGGTGTGTCTCTTGGATAGTTCCAAACCCAATCAAGTTGACAACCCTGAGTGACCCTCCCTCCCAGCCACTTTCGCACATTGGGTCACCTGACAAGGACTAGCCACGGTTTCCGTGCAGAGGTCTTCTTAGATCACAGAGCTGGCTACAAACTGCGTCTAATGTTTCTCTAAGTGGCCATTTCCACGGAGTGCTTTCCTGCTGCTAATTTAGAATTCTGCAAGCAGTCTAGAACAAAGACCTCAGGCCTCTTCATCTCTAAAGAGTCACTTCGCCTAACATCACCAATTGCAAGAAGAATCATAAAGTGGTATGAAGCACACGTGGCATTACCTAAGTGCTGGGTCCTGGAGTCCCCTTTGATTCCACTGAAAGTAATCACTCAGAGAACACGGTATCCCAAACAAACAGACCGACATAAAGCGGGAGCTAGTGATTTGAATTCTAAGAGGTTTTCTCTTGAATAAAAGCTGTGTCGTGAGGCTGTGGTGCCCAGACAAAAAGAAAGGGAGTGAGCAGAGCTACAGAGAGAGCTCGGGATGACCTGAAAATCAAATGAAGTCTTCACATTTTAGGAGTTAGAAGCACACAGTGAGATCTCAGCACTCCGTTCTTTCATTAAGATTTCGATTCTGTCTACTAGGAAGGCTGATAGCAAGCACTGGGCAAGCACAGAGTGTACACCCCACCCCCACCCTGGAAGGTTCAGAGGGCTCCCAGTCAAGGTTGGCCCTATCATTAGTCGGAACAAGCAGTAGCCCTGAGCTGCAAAATATTCGAAGCAATGAAAGCACAGAGTGACTGCAGGTCCTGTGACTGACTGCAGGCCGGCGGCAGCAGCACTTACCAATCCACCTGGAGCAATGGGAGTCTTCATTTCCACTCTCCCATTTGCTCAGAAACATACAGTATTGATTTCCAACATTAAACCGCACAGAGAGTTCTTCGACTGTTGTGACTGAATATAGATATTCCTGATATATATATATGAAAAAGGGGAAAAGTTTGAAGGAGTTACACAATTTGATATACTATGCACTCAAACCTATTTGAATAAGCAAATTGCATTGATTTATTTTAACACCTTTAGTACCTGAATTCCTGTGACAAGATGAAATTTTAAAGAACTTTAAACTGAGTTTGTTTAAAGACAAGATGCATCCCGAAGCACTGTGTTTTTGTGTGGTAATTGCAAACTCTCCTAAGTAGGCCCCCCATTCACACACACACACATCTACTGGTCTCTACACTATGCACTTAGCAAAAGGCAGACAGCCCTGTATCTAAATCCAAAGGCACTGCATGTACTCTTATTGTAGTAGAGTTAAATAGTATTTAAAGACAATTTATATTATGTCTGTAGAAATGACTTAGAGATTAAGAGAGTCCACTCCTCTTGCAGAGGATCTCAATTTGGTCCCCATACCAAATTCAGTGACTCCCAGCTGCCTGTAACTCCAGCTCCAGGAAATCCAGTGCCCTCTTCTGGCTTCCACAGGAATCACACACATGTGTACAAACTCACAGAGACACACATGGATATAAATAAAAAGTAATTTGTAAAAAAAAAAAACAAGTCGTAGACAAATAGGGAATAAAAATTACTCTTTAGAAAAATCCTATCAGAAAAAAAGCATGCAGACAAGTCACCTAAAACTCCATGCAAGCAAAGAAGCGAGTGGAAGGACTGGGGAGGCAGCCGTCAGGAAGCCAGGAGCACACCAATCTAGCACCATTCCGTATGCTCCTTACACCCTTTCCATTCCAGACTCTGAGACTGGGCACCGTAAGGGATGCTGCCTGATGTCCTGTGTGAGCAGAGCCAATGAAGAGCATCCCTGAGGGACACACTCAACAGTGAGGTCTTGAACTACTTCGCAAGGCTAAGGGGCTACAGTATAATTGTGAGTTTTAAGCTTAAATGAAATATGTAAGAGCCACGTAAAGTATTTAACATGATTCCTATTTTAACATTTTTCGCTGGAAAAAAAAAGCTAAAGTATCAGAGAATAGCAAATTATAGCGATTTTGTCTCACTCCAGTCAAAAGAAACTCTGTGTCGAAAAACCAAAAAAAGGCGGGGGGGGGGGGGGGGCAATTATCAAGGAAACAAATGACAGCAGGTGCTGGCCAAGACACAGAGGAAAGACAAGTCCTCACACAGTGCTGGAGGAATGTAAATGGGGGCAGCCATTATGGAAGCCAGTACAGAGGTCCCTCACAAAAGCTAAAACCAGAACTACCATAGGGCCCAGCTCTACCACTCTCGGGTACTAACCCAGGGACTTGAATCCGCATATGAGAGAAATGTGTGCACAGCTCTGCTTACTGCTGCACCTCCCACAGGAGTCAAGTTATAGACTCACCTGGATGTCTGTCAACAGATGGATTTTAAACCATGGGGTACACATAAGCAATGGAATTTTATTCAGCCAGAAAAAAAAATGAAAATATGACACTTTCAGAAAAAGATGGGTTGAACCGGAGAGCATCATGTTATGCAAGATAAGCCAGAAAGATGGATATTGTATGTTTTCTCTCCAATGTAGAATCCAGATTGTGAGTGTGTGTGTGTGTGTGTGTGTGTGTGTGTGTGAAGAGGAGATGAGGGAATATATGTGACACGAGAACAGAACGGGTCCTGCTGGGGGGTGAGGAGACCAGCAGAGAGAAGGAGAGTGAGGAAGGCAGGAGGGCAACTTGGGAGAGGGACAAGCAGTAAGCGGATATAATGTCACACATCATGAAAAGGCCACAGTGAAATGCATAACTTTTTTGTCAACTTAATAATTAATTTACAATGAAAAATAAACACATAAATATACATTCTCTATATATTTATATTTAGAAAGACCAAGATGCCGTTAAGGAAGGAGGCTCAGTGGGTAAAGTATTTGTCCACGAGCATCAGGAAACCTGAGTTCATACTGCAGAACCCACTTAAAGCTCTGGTGACATGGGAGGCAACCACAACCAGCAGGTGTGCCAGAAGTCCCTGGGCCAGCTAGCCTAGCACACACAGTAGCAGGCAACACAGAGTTCCTGTCAAAACAAGAAGACCAAGACCAACACCTGAAGCTGTCCCCCTTCACCATGTGATGTCACACACATGCTCCTGCACTGTACATATAAATGCAGGCACACATACACATACAAATTTAAATTCTTAATTAAAATAAAAATAATAGTAGGCTCTCAGGCTGGAGAGCTGTCTCTGGCAGTAAGAGAGCTTGCTATACAAGTAAGAGGACCTGAGTTCCAATCCTCAGCATCCACTTTCCAAAGCTGGGCATGGCCATGTGCACCTGTGACCCTGGCACTTTAGACTGAGATAGGAAGACCCCTGAAACTTATCTCCGGATTCAGTGGGAAACTCCCCATCCCAGGAAAATAAAGCAGAGAATGGTAGAATGGGACACCCAATATCCTCTACAGACCTCTACTAATAAACCTATACACACATGTGCACATGTAACAGACACACAGAGAATATGTTCTAACCTAAAATGCTGCTGATGCTTTTTTAATTTTTCTGCCAACAAGGCAAATTCTACAATGTCTTGAAGTGGGATACAAAGCACCCAAAATACACTATGTCCCGTTTATCAATAGCCTTGTGGCTTTCTCACAGAGAACTTCATAGTAAAGCCTGATGCAACATCACGGAGGATTGGCTGACTTTATCTACATGCAGCATGTCATTTATTCAATCAATCAAAATCCTGGGGGCTTACCTACTATCTTCCAGCAACTCTGACCTGTGAGAATTCTTTGTAAAGTAGAAGGTGCTCTTCATACAGCAGTGACTGTTTTAGCAGTTCCCAGACACTGGCTTCCCTTCCTTTGGCATTTCTTGGCTGCTCTTGAAAAAGAAAAGAGACTTGATAAGTTTCACAGAGATAACAGAATTCTCAACCTCAGCCACCTTTTGTATGGGAATTGGAGGATATTCTCATGTAACCAGCACTAAAGGCAGCAGAGCTCAGGTAGGTGGCCTCACGGAAGACAGAATGTTGGGTAGGCAGCACCACCTAATGGCTGCTGGACAGAGCCTGTATCACCACCTTGAGAATGGTAGCTGCTACTTTTTCATATTGATGAGTTTTAGTTATAGGCAGAACAAGCATCTGTGATATTATTTTTAACCAAAGTCCAAGGAGGCACATTGCCTGGACCACTTCCTCACATGCTGATACAAACAGGACTGGACGATGTGAAGATTACTGGAACTAAGAGCAGCCACATAGTGTATTCAGAGTTGATGGACTCAGGGCTCAGGATACACTGATAAGGGTGCATCCTGTGTTCTGCTGAAGTCACCTCTTATAATCCTTGTGCAGCCAAAGAGAACAGAAACACCACAGCTTAGCATGGACACCGTTGTGATGCATGATGTCTTAGCATCTGTCCAAAAGTAAACTTCAAGAGAATCCAGCTTAGACTCTCTTTCCAAAGAGTAACTTCAGAAAAGCTGGTGGAGACAAGAGTGTGTCTCCTCCTTCTCATCGCTAAACCTGGACCTGAAGAAATGCTGCCTTAAATTTTTTCCACTCTGATCACGAATTAATATCGATTAGACACAGTCCAAACTCTTGTATGTCCAAAGGAACAAACCATGTATGTTGTATTGGGCTAATTCATTAAAACATTCAATTTCATTACTTCCACATAACTTTTCTGAATAGAACCTCCCTTCTCGCACCATCCTCTCCTACTGCATCTGAATCTGGCTTTTGTCTTTGGGGTTCACTTCCCTGATTTTTCCTCCTCACAGAGTCTCTAACTACTCATTGATTTTCTCATCAGCACCCTAGTGTTCGAGGACCCATGTACCTACCTTTATGCCCTCCCTTCTAAATTTCAACCTTACATTATTTCAGTCGGACATCCTGGGCTGTGTTTGCTTTGTGGCTTCTTTATGCAGAATCTCAACACACAGCCTATGATGATGATGTATGTATGATCCCCTTGCCAAAGTCTCCTTGCGTGCTGGATTGCAGCTGTGTGCCACCACATCTGGTTGCCATTCTGGTCTTGATCCGTGTTTTGAACAGTGAGCAACACTGAGTAACAAAGCCACATACCCTTGGATCTGTCCATAGATGTGATCTATAACACGTCCTTGGTATATAAGCCTATCTCACCTGGGTCCACTGGGAAACCCTTCATTATCTCTACTGACTTCTATTGTGTTTCTATTTTTAGCTCTTTCATCTCATTTCCATTCTCCTCAAGTCCTGAGAAAACCACAGCCAGACCAGCACTTACCTCCCTGAGTTCAAAGATGACTTCCATTTCAGCTTCCTGATGGCCCACTTTTGAAGCACGACTAATACAAACTTAAAAAAGAGAAATTGGGGTTCAACATGAAGATTCGCAAAGCAAAGCAGCCAGACAGTGGCTCTTAGCTCAGCCTCGGTCTGAAATGGTGAACCTGTCTCCAGGAATCTCAGAATGAGACTGTGACTGAGAGCTGTCTCCTCCTGTTTTATAATTCTCTCTTTGACTGGGATTAAAGGTATGCACCGCCCAGTTTCTATGGCTACTGGCAATATAGGTGTGTGTTATCACTGCCTGATGTGTAAGACTGATCAGTGGGGCCGTTTTAGTCTCTAATCGTAAGGCAAGCTGTATTTATTAAAATACAAATGAAATACCACTACACATTTTCTGAAATGTCCCTCCTTCACTTGGTTTCCCCTTCACTAGCATTCTGCCAGAAATTTCCTTCACAGCTCTCCTCTTTGCCTGAGATCCTTTCCACATTTTTCATCTCTCCCTCTCTCTGGAACCCTCCTTCGGTAGTCTTAGCCTGGGTTCAGCAGCACAGACCTATAATCTGAGCCCTTGGGAGGCTGAGGCAGCAGGATAGCAATTTCAAGGTGAACATGGGCAGCACAGCATACCCTCAAAATGACAGCTAAGGCGACAGGACTAGAGCTCTTCCCTCGATCCTCTTGCCAACAAGGCCAAGTTTCAGCCTGCCTTTCTCTGCGTTAAACTCCTAGAGCTAGCAGCTTTCACTTTGCCCCTGTGTCTTTCCATGTTTTTAGTTCCCTAATTACTGCCAGATTTTCCAATCACCACCAATGGCACTGTGACCACAAAAGCACTAGTAGACCTGGTTTTGGACTTCCTCTCCACCATCTCTCCATAGTGCCAGACTCACTACCAGGGTTCTCAAATCCCTTCTTGTTTTGACTTCTCAGCACTTATGTCTCCTCCAAACTTCTGCCTCAGCCCCAGTTTTTCTTCTTTTCTCCCTATGTTTTGGTATGACCTCTATAGTAACCACATCTATATGTATCACATCTAATGAATGTGATACATAAAAAAAAAATGACTTAGATAGCTCTGACTGTCAAGTTGATGTATCCCAGGGTAACCTGAGGAGGGAGTCACAACTGATGGATTACCAGGACCTCACTGGCCTGTGGTAATGTCTGAAGGGGATTATCTTCATTGTTAGTTGATATAGGAGGGCCCATCCCACTATGCTGTATACAAAGCTAAACTTTGAGCCAGCAGGAAGAACTCCTCCAGGGTTTCTGCTTCAAGCTTCTACATGAGTAAGGGCCTGCTTTGACTTCTTTCAGTGATGGGCTGTGACCTAGAAGTGTCAGCCAGATGAATCTTTTCCTCCCTAAAGTTGCTCTTAGAGTTTTGATCACAGCCACAAGGAAGCAAGTCAAAACACTGCTTCTATGCAGCGTACATTCCACGGGGAAGCAGAACATTAGCTGGGCAAATTATTTAGCATGTGAAAAAATGAAGCAACTCTAACTCTTATCTATTCCACATACAAGTGAGTAGAAGCCCAGGGAGTAAATGCTTCCCACAAGTATTTATAACACAAGTATAATCTACATTAAAATTTTTCCAACCCAGCATTCTGATTGAAGCCCACTCTAACCCACAATGCTACCCAACACCATCAACATCCAGGCAAAGACCCCTTGAAAATGAATTCTCAGATGGAAAAGAGCTCTTTTTATCTTTTACTTCACTTCTTCCCTTGGCGCCTACTTTGGGGAAGGACCCTGACCACCGTTATTAGCCCTGCAGTAGGTCTCTCTCCACATACAATCCCAAACACAAAGAGGAAATGAACCACTGAAGCTATCTTTACTTTCTTGCAATCATCTAGGACAGATAGCCTGACATTTTGAAGACTGTCAATCTTCTGTGGTTTGAATATGAATGCCTTCCATAGACTCATCAAGTATTTGAGCACTTTGTCCCCAGGTGGTGGCACTGCTTGGGGAGGTCATGGAATCTTTAGGAGGTGGAGCCTTGCTGGAAAGGGAAGTAATCACTGGGGACAGGGAATGACAAAACACAAAACAACATGCTCTGATGTTTCATAGCCTGCCCTCTCTCTCTCTCCCACTTCTGTTCCCTCTCTGTCTTCCTCTCCCTGCCCATTCTCTCTTTCCCCACTGTGTGTGAATGAAATGTGGTCACCCTGCTTTCTTCCTGGTGTCATGCCTCCCCACCCTCATGGACTATACCCTCTCCGGAATCATAAGCCAAAGTACATGCTCTCTTCTCTAAGATGCTTTTGGTCAGGATGTTTTCTCACAACAGCCAGGAAGTAACTAAGGCAGTATCTAAGGAAAACTCTTAGCAGGAAAATATACAAAAATGAGGAAAAACATGGAAAATATTATGAAGTACAGGGTTATGTTTTAGATATAAATATGCAGCCATTTAAATGAAAATGGCTCCATAGGTTCCCAGTTGGTGGAACTCTTTGGGAAGGACTGGAAGGTTTGGCCTTGTTGGAAGAGTTATGTTTCTGAAATGTGCTGTGAGGTTTCAAAAGACTAGAGCTATTCTATCCCTAGTGTTCCCGCTCTCTGCCTGTGACTTGTAGATCAAGATGTATGCTCTCAACCCTCCCTACTGCCAGGCCCTTTCTCCACCATCATGGACTCTAAGCCTCTGCAACTATAAGCTCAAATTAAACACGTTTTTATATGTTGTCTTGGTTATGATATCTATCGCAGCAATAGAAAGGTAACTAAGACAAAACGTGTAAGTGACAAACCCAATTTACCTATTCTATTTCTCTCCATCTCCTGGAAAATGACTACAGATAATATTTTCTAGATTAAGGAACCCAGAAGAAGGCAAGGTAGATGCCCATTGTGCCCCATGGCTCATCACTGCAGGTAGAGATTCCTAGATTTCCTCTTCCTGTTACATTTCTACCATTCAACAATCCCCATTAAACTGACAGTCATACAAAAGTCAGTTGGGTGTTCTCATAGTGGGAATCCATAGAGTCTACTTGATGCCAAGCCCTGTGTGAGGTCTAAGTGACCGATTAATCATTATTGGCTGAATTATGCTGGGTAGAGGTGCTGGCATGCACCTCAAGTCTGACAACCCGAATTTGATTCCAGGGTCCCACAAGGTGGCAGGAGAGAATAGACTCCTTAAAAGTCTGTTGTTATGACCCTACATGTGTGCAGATACATTGATGTGCCTATACTCACATACATACATGTGAACACACACAAACACACATATACACACTAAATGAAATGATTAATTAAGAAATAATAGTTGTATGAATAAACAACTAAATCTTTGCTTTGCCACCTGATGAGGCTACACAGGTGACTAGGACATAATCCCAGCCTTCAAGGAACAGTTTTAGCAGCATGTTGAGCATACAGACACTCAAATTTAACATATTTAAAATGAAAGGGCGGTCTGTTTCCCTTCTTTGCTTCCTCACACCGCTAAGCTCATTTAACTCCAGAGTCACTGTGCCTCCCTGGGGGCCTCCTTGTCAACCATGTCCATGGCTCAGTTCCCGTTTGCACTACTGATTTCCACAGGCATTGTTTTTCAATTCTCTGCTGAATGGCTGCCGCAGCTGATGGACACTGAGCTCTAGTGTGCCCTGGCCCCACATGCTGGACACACATGTGATGTCTGTCACCATGAGAGAACATCTAAGAAATGAACTTACGGGATGAAGGATCACCGTCACCATGCACTTGTGGTGGTGGGAGCAGCAGGAGAGAGAGAGAGAGAGAGAGAGAGAGAGAGAGAGAGAGAGAGAGAGAGAGAGAGAGAATGACTGCACTCACTTTCTTTCTCTTTTGCTCTTTCCTAGTCATCCCGGCCTCCAGTGTATGGAATGGTGCCACCATCATTCCCTGAAAAATCTCACAGAGATACCCGGAAGTGCGTTAAACTAATCTTTTAGTCACTTCTCAATCAAAACAGTCAACTGTCAAAATCAACCATCAAAGTTCTCCTTCATTGGTGCCTCCAGTTCCTTCCTAGTTTCAGAATGTCTTTTGTATTTCTTAGACCATTGCCACACCAGCTCCTAATTTCACTGATTCGTTTCCCCACGTCCTCTGCTGTCAGTCATAGTTCATTCCCAACTGAACCCCAGTCTCCACCTCCAGTCTTCCCTCCCGTACCTCCTCCCTGGCCCATGCACCTTACTACCTTACCTCCCGTACCTCCTCCCTGGCCCGTGCACCTTACTACCTAACCTCCCGTACCTCCTCCCTGGCCTGCCTCACTTCAGCCTTGTGAGGGTGGCTCTAAAGCTGCACTCTCCAGCCTCAGCTCCCTCTTCCTAAAATACCGCCATCTCTGCTCCCCTCAGGGTATGACTCAAGTTTCTTCAATCTGTCATTAGTGAATAGGGTCAGATCTATAGGTTCCCATACTCTTGGAGTCTTAATTCAAAATGAAATAGGGCCAACAGGCTGACTTAGTCAGTGGAGGCACCTGCTGCCATGCCCCAAGCCTGACAGCCTGAGCTTGACTTCAGGGTCCACATGGTGGAAGGAGAGAACCAACTTCCCTCAAGCTCTCCTCGACCTTTACACATAGGCCTTGACACAAACAAACACACAAAAAAATCAATTGATTATTAACACAAGCATACAAAATAATTGATTAATTAATTTTTGAAAAGAACAGAAATAAAGATGCACAGAGATTACAAAGAAGCAAGGAACTTTTCATCTAGAGCAATATGATAGTACACATTAGAAAAAAATACACTGTCCGAATTGACAGTCTGCATATCAGTGAGGAGAGTCGAGGACCCTGGAAGCTCATGAGGTTCACTTATGCGGTTCATAAGAAGTATGATTGGTAGGGGTATAGTTTAGGTAGTTGTCCTTTTGATTGACAGATTAAATTACATAACCTCTTTTTTACTCTGTATGTCCCTTCCCATAATGCATCTGAATTTAATAATGTACTCAACTGTGTATAGGCATAAGATAGTGAATAAGAGACTTTTCCTGAAAGTTCTCTTTGAGGACAGTTTACTTATTGCACACGGATCCAGAACTAGTTCAGTGCGGGCTGGACTTTCTGTTCTCATATGCTTTCCAGTCATAAGGAGAAGCAAGTTGGAGAGAATCTGAATTTGATAGTTACTAAGGGAAGAAGCTCATTCCAAGTGTTCAGAGGCGGACCTGTGTAAAGCCTGACACCAGGGACAGGGCCTGAGTGGCTAACATGGTGCTAGGTAATGTAGGAGTGGGTTGAGCGTGCAATGCACATGCAGGGAAAGGCCTCGGGCTGCCAGGCGCATAGCTGGAAGAGGGATGTATTCATGTGCCAAGTCAGACTCCAGGCTACCAGACTATCCCTGCCGCATGCGCCTAGGCATCGTTCTTGTTGGATAAAATCTTTTCCCTGTGTGATTCTTAGTAAAACATTCACACTTTTCCTGTGGAATTTTTCACTGTCTTACATTAGAGTTGTTTCTGTCTTCTTCCTTGCAGAGTTTCAAACCCTGGGAAACTTGAGCTCCTTCAAACTCAACTGTGACACACTCAGCCTAGTTAGAGCTGGATTGGCAGCAACTGTGTCCATAGCTAACATGAGTATAAAACAGTACCAACGCAGAGTAATGGGGCTTTAAAGACAACTTTTTAAAGAAAATAAAGAATTGGCTTTTCATGAAATGAACCATAACCCCGGCCTAACAACAGCTTTCGTCAGTTTTTCTGGAAGAACATTGTCTTCCTAGAAACCTCATGACTTCCCCACAAGCGCAAAGCCACACTCACAGGGGAGACTCGGGAGAGTTTTACTAACTCAAGCTTAATTCATCATCACTACAATAAATACAGCTCAAAGTACATGCCCTGCAGACAGTAGGTCAATAACATCATCACTCTCATGAACGATGGCCTTTGCAAAGGACTAGCTAGGCTGGGGAAAACACACACACATACACACGAGAGAGAGAAAGAGAGAGAGACAGAGAGAGAAAGGGAGACAGAGAGAGACAGAGAGAGAGACAGAGAGACAGAGAGAGACAGAGTGACAGAGAGAGACAGAGTGACAGAGAGAGACAGAGTGACAGAGAGAGACAGAAACAGAGAGACAGAGACAGAGGTTTGTTTTCCAATGTTAGTGTCCAAACTACCCAGAAGAGGGTCTCTTAATGACTGAAAGGAGGTAGGGTAGGAAGGGGGCTGCAAGATCAAGAGTCTTGCCCATCAAGTGATTCCTAACCAATGAATTCCATTCTCCGCAACCTGGTTTTGTTGGCTTCCTAGACACAAATGAGGTCTCTTTATATCCACCTGGAATGAATAGCAATTCTCTCCCTCATATTGGCCACACACTAATGTGTGCGGTTTTCCCTTTCTTGTGTTACTATATGAAGTATGGGATTCTGCACTGATCCTTGACTCAGCTATTAATCTCATGCTTCTGGCTGGCACAGAGGAGCTAATGTCTCTGTTCCCCAAATGTCCCAGTCTCCCACAGCATATTAGAATACTGGCAAAAGGATGAACTTAAAGATGAGCATGTCTACAACACTTACTTGTCATGCCCCTCTGCCTCACCTCCTACACAGCAAACATTAGCCAAAGACACGTGATAATCACAAAATGTTGGACTATCTCTCTAAGAAAGAGATATGATGAGAGTGAACCGTAATTCCTACATGTTGATGCCCAGCCTTGACATCCACCTTGCTCCTTGAATGTCAGTCACCCTCAGGCTTATACAAGCAAGCTTAACCCTATATGACATCCTCACTGAAGGTCCTAATGCCTTTTATCCCATTTTTTCCCTCATACCTAACACCAGTTTTTCCCCATACAATGGTCTGAATATTTGTGTCTTCCCAAAATTCATACAGAAATCCAATCCCCTTAATGGTAGTACCAAGAGGTAGGACCATGTTTTGGTTATTCTGGCATAGATGTGACCAAAAATACCTGACAGAAACATCTTAAGGCAAGAGATATTTATTTGACTCTCTATTTCAGAGAGTTTTAGCCCATTACAGCAGAAAAGGTATGTCAGGCAAGGTGATTCATCCACAAAAGTATGAACCTGCAGCTGCTGTTTCTCTCACCATAGGTGACCGGAAAGCTGAGAGTAAAGACTGGAAACATAGGCAGGGATTGTGACTATCAAGACCTGCCCCAGAAGCCTGCCTCCACCAACCAGCCCCATGTGCCAAATGTTCAAACCCCTGAGTCTGTGGATGTGAATGAACATTCAAACTGTAATACAATGCCACTGGGTTTTGATCCTACTTCATGTTCTGACTTTATGGGAGCCTAGCCAGTTTGGATGTCCACCTTCCTAGACCAGGATGGAGCGGGGAGGACTTTGGACTTTCCACAGGGCAGGGAACCCTGACTGCCCCTCAGACTGGAGAGGGAGGGGGAGAGGAGTGGGGGGAGGGGGGGGGGGGGGGGGGGGGGGGGGGGGGGGGGGGGGGGAGGGGGGGGGGGGGGGGAAAAGGGAGATGGGGAGGGAAATGGGAGGCGGGGAGGAGGCGGAAAATTTTTTTTCAATAAAAAATTATATTTAAAAAAAAACTGTAATACACCACAAAGAAATGGCTTGGTCCTAAGAGTGAGAGCCTTGAGAACGATACCAGCACCCCTATAAATGAGGTTTATGGGTCTTTTCCACCATGTGACAATTCAGAATGAATCATTCTGATGCCTTCTAAGCCTTCACAATGCAATAAACTTGCTAGTGCCTTGGCCATGACCCCCAAAGTTAAAGAAGTGGTCCATTCCTATTTATAAATTAGCCTCTTTGGGCTGATGAGATGGCCCAGTGGGTAAAGGCATTTGCCACTAAACCTGATCACCTGGATGCAATCCCTGGAACCCATGTGGGGGAAAGAGAGAAATGACTCCTGCAAGTTGTCCTCTGACTTTCAAGTGTGTGCCACAACATATGTGTATCCACATCTACACACACCCACACACATCACACACAATAGTAAAAGTAATTTTAATTACCCAGTTTAAGGTAAGTTTATCAAAACAGCTAACATGGTTGAAAACATGCCATTTAACTATCTTACTGTGCAATTATTAATGTCAATGTTTATTTAAATGATTTACTTTTTTAATGGCCAAAAGCTCTTTAACCAGAATCTGGCTAGCCAAAATTTTGATTAACTTTTTGCATAAAAATCAATTAAGAAAAACTCAAAAGATAATGAAAACTAATAGATGTTAAGGATTTCAGGAAATAAATTTCTAGATGTCCTGCCATCAATTTTCTATAATTTTTCCAAGTAAAATATTGTACAATAAGAATTTAGAGTCTGACTGTAACCCTCAGGCCCTTTAAAATTCTTAATAATCAAAAATGCAATTATGCTCACTATATTGTAATTACTGAGAAGAGCACACTCATACATTTTACAAAGGTTTTCTAAGGGGAGGAAATGGTGGTGGGGTGGAATCTCTAATTAACTTTCAATTAATCAGAAATTCAAGTTTAACCAGGAAAGTCCACTTCTTAAGCATGCCAGGTGCCACACCCTGTGTTTCTTATACCTAGGTGAAGTACAAGCAAGGTCATTTCCTAACTGATGGACTGGACCCCTGTCTGGAAAACAGTTTAACACATGACTCCACCCTCCATTTGCATGTCAAGGGAGGTCACACATAAGGATGTCAAGCTTTGGAACATTTAGATATTTTAGATATGCAACTCCAAATGAGAAATACTAGTTTTGAATTGTAGCCTACAAAACCAGGAGTTCTGCTTCCTGGCACAGGATTACAAGGTTCTAACTACAATGCACAGCTTCAGTGGGGACACTTTATGCTACACAAGATGGAAAGAAATCAGCTGAGACAGATTAAATAAAGGCCATTTGTTAGTTGTAGTCGAAAGCCTGAAGGGAACTGCCGTGAAGTTAGAGTCAGCAATTGGAAAGACATTCTGAGTGGCAGAGTTCTGCCTCTCCCTGTGCTGAGTGTCATCTAAAGTTAGACCATTCTGGAATACACATCCTCAAGCTACCTCCTCCAGAAAGATAAGCGGACTCATCCAAGAGCATTTGGAGGGAAATTTTTATTTTCCAGAAACCACAGCACCGGTCTCCTCAGGTCTTTTTGGTCCCAGGCAGTTTAAAGATCCATCACTGGACCAATCACAGAGCCAGGAGAGTTAAATATTTTCACACCGTAGGGGTCGCCTTGGAGCCAACAGTAGCTCTAATTTTATCCCATCCCATAGAGCTGAGAAGAGAAGAAAGTGGTCTCCCCACTCACGGATAACAAGAAAAAGAAAATAAGACTGAGGTTAAAACATAAAAAAAGCCCATGAACATCTAACCAGATCAGCAAGCAGAAGGCAGATTAGGAGACCACTTTCCTACCATTAGCTTTGTGATGTGTTTAAAAGAAGGCTGTGTGTGATGTGTATGTGTACACATGTACACACTGTGTGTGGTGTGTGATGTACATGTGTGTACATGTGCACACAAGCATGCATGTGTGGGCCAGAGGTTGACATTGGGTATCTTCCTCAATTACTCTCCACTTTATTTGGGGGGACAAATCTGTCATTGAACCTGGAGTTCACCTAGTGGAGCTTGAGTGGCCAGCAAACTCCAGGAGTCTAGCTGATGCCATCTCATACTCTCCATCCCAGCACTGGAGTTGCAGGCACTTTACACAGTGTTCAACTTTGGACGTGGGCACTGAGCATCTAAACTCAAGTCCTCATGCCTGTGCTGCAAGCACTTGACAGACAGAGTGGCCCACCCCCTTAGCTGCTCCAAGGAACTTTGTGTGTGTGTACCCGTGTGTATATACATGTGTGTACAGATGTGTGTGACCATATCTGTGCATGTAGGGGCCACAGGATGATGTTATATGTCTTCCTCTGTCTAATCTACTTTATTTATTGAGACAGAGCCTCACTGAATGTATAACTCTCAATTGGACAGACAGAAAGCCATCCAGCCCATGGGCTCCTCTGGTCTCTGCCTCCCAGCAGTAGATTTGTGAGCACACACCACTATGCCCAACCTTTTGTGTGGAGGCTGTGATCCAAAACGGTCTCATGCTTTCACAGTCTGCACTTCACCCGCTGATCCATCTCCCCAGCCCCTCAAGGAACTTTCTTAACTGACTATAGAAAAGTGAAACCAGCTCAAGGCTGCCCACACTCCTCTAGAATTCTAGTGCACTAGATAGAACCAAATACCAGAAAAAAAAATACCAGAATAGTTGAGCATGAAGTCTCCATTGGCTCTTTAGAAAAAAATAAGAATGAAGTGGTCGGTTCAAATGTTATACAAGCTCTAGCTGGAATTGCTGGCATTGCTTAGGAACTTGCTATGAGGTATTATCGATCTATTGCATGCCTTAAACCATGCAACCCTCACAGCAACCCTAGGAAGACCCTGTGTTGCTGTGAGGAAACCCAGAAAGGTTACCTAGCTTAGCCAGGGTCACACTACTTATAAAGTGGGAAAAAAGCCAATAGCCGGCACAGCCATGTACCAGAAGAAAGAAGAGGATCCAAGGGTCCAGGGCTTTAGTTTGGAGTCAGGATTTCCTGGAGGTGGCAAGGATCATCTTTTGGGGTCTCATCATTGTTACTTCCCCTAAAGCCTTTTCCAATTTGGCATCCAGAAAGTGTGTTCCAGCATCCAAGATGAGAAGAAGAAGATATATATATATATAAAGAAGTCCAGGGGCAGAAGTTAGCAAGGACATCTTCAGCTGTAGGATGTCAGTGCCAACGGGAGGGGCAGGACCAACGGAGACAACACAGATGCCTCTGAGAAACCAGAGTAAAAGATACCAGGTGAAAAATAAGCCCTGATGGACTCCAGGAAGAATCTGGGTCACCTACATCCACCAAGAGAAGCTGGGAGATGCAGAGCTTGCACCCTTAGACTCTACTAGCAGAGGACCTGGAGCCAGAGACCATTTTGCCACATTGTTAACTGTGCTTTGCGATCTGTCCCTCCAGCCAGTGTGATCTGGAAAAGTCAAGGTTACACATTATGGGACATGATTAAAGGGAAAGTATTACATTAGCCATACGAAAATCCTGGTAATTACCATGATTTCATCTTTTAACTAATCTTCTGTGCTTTTTGCCCAAACGCTGGAAGACAGGGATAGAAAAACATTTGCTACAAAGGCCATCAACCTATTAGATGCATTCTCTCATCTTACCAAAAATGTACTCAAGAGAGAAAAGTAGAGACTGCAGCCCAAATTCAATGCAGGGTAGATGCGCACATTGGAGCCACAAATGGAAAGCCCCATGGCCTGGAGGAGGAGATGAAGCAGTGGGAAGTAGGCAGCTCAGAAAGCCCAGGAGGATAATAGAGTTTGAATGAGCAGTCTTCGGAGATGAAGACCAAATGCTAAGTAAAGGAGCATTCGGGGTGCACAAAGAAGCTTCCTGCAGGCTCCTTCACAGTAACCTTTGCAGTCTTAACAACTGGTGGGAGAGGTCAAGAATCTCTCCCTTGTTGGCATTGCTTCTACCCAGGCCACAGATAACGGCCAGCTCATGACACAAGTGGCTAGTGGCACTTTTCAAAAATATGACTTTCCCTCCTCACTAGAAATGAGAAGATAAAGACTCTAAATTGCTTCGTTAGCAGCTCTGAGCAGTAGCCTTGCCTGGAGTTTTTCATTGCTATAATGAAGGTCTTGAGTAGGCTTTAAAAATTAAAATTCAGATTAACCACCAACTAGATGTAACGACAGCTAAAAACATGTACAGATGTGTTACAAGACTTAATGGCTGTAAAATCTGGGAAGGTGTCAGCCGAATTACGGCATTTCTTCAAATCGGAGAATTTCAGGCTCAATTTCCTGCACCTTTACCCCCCATCAGTTCTGGGCTCTTACTGTTAAGTGGTGGTCCCGCACAGCGTTTTCAGTGCAAACCTGTTAAAGCTAACGGTCCTTTCCGAAGACACACATTATCCGCACCACTGGTTCCTCGGGACACATTCCATTTTCATTTTCCGCACAGGACTTTGAAGACCTGCTTTTGAGCGATGTGCCCTAAAGCATACACCTGCTTCATTCAGCTCTGACATCACAGACTGAGTCGACACCACATTCATAGCCAGGATAAAACTAACTGGGCACGGGGGGAAAGGGAAGTGGGGTAGGGATACTGAGAAGCCAGTACAAAGGAAAAGTCCTAGACTGCAGTGCTGCCTCGTCTCACAGACATCTCCAGATGCGTCAGGCGGTCCATGGTGCTCTCCACACTGAAGGTCCTCCTCCTGACAGGTGTTAAAGGGGGGGCAGTTTCTGCCTTTGCTTGTTCCTTCATTTTATTTTATCCCCCTTTCCTCTCTCTTTCTTGGTTCAGGTTACTGAGCAGAAGGCCTCACATACTCTAAGCATGGATTCTACCACGAAGTGGCAACTCCCTAGCCCCAAATGCCAATGATTTGTTCACGAGCGACCCTCATGTTCAGTTCTAAGATACATGGGTGTGTGAATGTTCACATGCCCAACATAACCTCTGGTGGATTTGGGCACTTTCATGCCCATAGTGAGTACACATACCACAAAACCATTAAGTGAATAAGAGAGTGCTGGAGGGGTTCTCAGGAAGAGATCATCACCAGGAAGCTGTGAACAAACACGTGCTTCTTGTTTTTAACTTTTCATTATTGATGTCCTACTTAATGGTTTAGCAACAAGTGTAACCTCAGTGCATGTGATGCCTCATAGGCGTGGGATAGTGAGCTCAAACTGCAGAGTGTGTGTGTGTGCATATGTGTGTGTGCATGTGCATATTGTGTATGTGTGTGTGCATATGTGTGCGTGCATGTGTATGTATGTGTGTGTGCATATGTGTGTATGTGCGTGTGTGTGTGTGTGTGTGTGTGTGTGTACAATTAGTGCTGGTTCTCTCCTTCCACCGTTTGGGTCCTGGGAAGCAAATTCCTCATCAGACATTGTGACAAACAGCTCTGCCTGCTATACCCTCTCCTGACTCCAAAATGGTGATCATAAGGGCACAAAAATCCGCCAATTAATGGTTAGGAGTTAGGTTTTTATCCTTGCTCTCTATTACCACACTGGTAAAAGTTAAATGCCCAAATTACAGCTGGTCAGTGTTTAGAGCCTAGGCAAATCATACAATGAAGTCCACGGTGCATAGTGACCTCACACACTGGTCCCATTAGCATCCTTAGGCAAATCCTGAGGAACAAGGAAAAAACATTTTTTAAAAAAAGTATGCCTTTGGTGAAAATAATAAATGGTGTTGCCAATAAATAAGTCAAGTGGGATGGGCTGTGTGGTTCTGTTGGATGAGTTCTGTGTGCAGCTGTGAGCTAGGGCATACCCATTTGTTACTTGCTTTCCAGAAAGTACTAGGCTGCCAAGGCTGTTGTATATTGAGGGAGGTGCTCAAGGGCCTGCTGAGAACAACCAGCACCCCACAGCTGTGGCTCCTCCACACCAGGGTTCATTATCCTGCCTTCTGAATATGAAGGCCAAGGTGTGCCTTCTGTGAGCACACGCCATCTCATCTGCGGCTCTGGGCTTCAGGATTGGCAACCACTTCAAAGGTTGCTTCTTTGACTTAGCTTGGAATTATCTCTTCTTCCAACACTCGGTTGTTTTTCAGCTTAGATATCAGAATGCTTCTGTCTTCGGTGGACTCACTATTATAATTTGGTCAGGAGAAGGCTTTCATAATGGAGAATGGGGAATGGCGATTCCAAGGGAATGTCTAGGGGGATGTAGAAAAGCCAGCCCATGAGGCGAAAAAGTCTGGAAACTACTACTACCTCAGAACACTTCGCGTCTCCATCTGGGAGACCCCCACCTTTCTAGTCATGTAAAAGACCCTGGCCTATTCCCACACCAGACATTCTGATGTTGGTTATCCAAGATAGGACCTAGACATCAGTATTTTTTGCACACTCCAGGCATTCAAATTAGACAGTCAGTATTGAAAGAGTTCATTTCAAATGGAGCTGATTTACATATTCACTGGACACCCTTTAAGCCTACTGTGGGGATTCCAAAAAGAGTTATGAGTGATGGACTCTAACGGTACCCTCAAGTGACCTCCGTGTGGTCCTAGATCTCCAGGGTTATAAGAGGCTGACAGAAAAAAAAGTGATTTTCTTGAAACATCACACAGTTAGAAGCGCAGGCCTGCCTCCTCGCTAGTTCTGTAAGACCTGCTCTGTTTTCCCTCTGTTAAGATAGATCATTAGAAGCATTCTCTTGTCTTTATTCAGACTGTGTGCTGCATCCCTGTTCCTCTCGCTCATCTTGAAAGTAAAAGGAAAGCCAGCCAGCATCACGGTCCTTCCCTGGAGGCTTTTTAGATGAAAGCGACGGCACCTACTGACACAATAAAAAATCATTTTGTGTTAAAAATAATGATAAGAAGAAGTTAATTCCCACAAACCTTTTAATAATAACAGAGAATTAGCCACATTTTTCCCAAGATCAGCCTTCCATGCTACTAAACTTCTGGAAAGGGGTATCTTGAGAAGCAGTTGTTACAAGAGGGTCTTAAGACCTTAGCTTGTATCTCCAGCGAACAGGCCGGCAGGGGATCCTCAGACTGGACTCGGTGTCTCGGATCCATCTGCTTTCCTGACTCCATCAAACGACCCCACGGAACTCAGGGCTATTGTGTGGTGCAAAGCGATATGGTGGCTGTAGAAAGTGCCATCACCTCTGACACCCTTTAGGCCGAGACTGGAAGAAAAAAAAAGACGTCAAAGGCACCAGCAGGCAACAGTGACTTTCTCAGAGGCTGGGTTACTTTTCTGCTACCCTGACAAGTTCCTGAGATAAAATCAGCTTAGAGAGGAAAAACTCTTATTTGGGTTCACAGTTTCAGGGGTTCAGCCTATGGCCAGGTAGCCCCACTGACTTTGGACTTGTGAAAGCACGGTGCCTCAGGCAGAGCATGAGGCCAAGGGAAACCTGTTTATCTCTCATGGGAGCGAGGAATCAGAGAGAGGAGAGGAGGTCGAGTCTTGATACCCCATTCCAGAGCATGCCCCAAATGACCCTCCCTCCCTCCCACTAGGTCTTATATTTTAAACAGCAGGCCACACATCTTTGGGAAACACAGCAGCTGTAAACTACACAAATGGCTGAACAAGGAACTGCAATTCCCGCCCCCTTCATGAAGGTTTTACAATATTATGAATTTATCATTTAAAAACCATTTCTAAGCCCACTTCTTAAACTGTGGATCGCTGCCCAGTGGGGGCCATCATGAGACACCTGGAAACAGCAGTTTCTGAATGCACAATCATCAAAATGAATGAAAATAATGTGTAGTGGACCCGAGGCTCCCCGTAAGCCTGGCCCGCAATGCATCATGGGACCTTACTCCAGCGTCCGTTCTGAACACACAGCAGGCTCACCTTGCACTATGCATGCCAGTACACAATGTCAGTGAACGCTGCCTGGAAAGCTGGCTCAGATTCAAGACCATCGTGCGTGCATATGAAGTCGGTGGCTCTCATCGAAACACAATGTTCGAATTGTGGTAAACAAAGACTTTCAATATTTTCCTTACATCTTTCTTCAGCATGTAAGTATCAAATTAGACTATCTTTGAATTGTGTTACTAGGATGCTTGCTTTTTAAACATTCATGTTTGAGTGGCAAACTTGAACTCCATCAAAAATTCTTAAGGGTGTTTTTTTATTTTTATTTTTTTATTTATTTTGGTTTTTAGAGGCAGAGTTTCTCTGTAGCTTTTGGTTCCTGTCCTGGAACTAGCTCTTGTAGACCAGGCTGGCCTCGAACTCACAGAGACCTGTCTGCCTCTGCCTCCCGAGGGCTGGGATTAAAGGAGTGTGCCACCACTGTCTGGCTTTTTAAGTGTATCTTGGTTTGAGATTAAGACAGAATTTTCATGTTTCTGACTTGGCCCTAAACTTACTTCTGTTACTTTATACTATATATTTATTTAAGCATAGGTGACAGAAAGCCAAAATAGCAAATACAGATCAACCTGGAAAACGATGAAGATGACCTTTGTCCTGCAGTTTCTGTATTCAGCCAAGTTTCGTGTTATGTAAAAATAAATAAGCACCATCTCACTAGTACACAGACTTTCAAAAGTCATTGATGAGAGTTAAAATTATATATGCAATAAAGAATTGTTTTAAGATGGATGTTTATGATTTGTTCTCAGCATACTTAGATTCTTTAGATGCTTAAAGTCACATAAAAATCTCTAGGGCAAAAAGCATCATAAGCAGAAAGCCATTAGGAAACTCTGTCTGTAACATATGTGCTGAAGTTGAGTCTATTCCACATACTTGGACCAAAGTTAATAAATCTTCCAGATAATTCTTCTTATAAAGTTAACATATATAATCTAAGAGTAGGTTTGTGGTTTCAAAAGGCAGGGGTGGGGCTAGGTGTAGATGCAGGAAGATGCAGATTAAAGTGAAGAAAGATGGTCCAGGGTGGGGAAAGTCAGAGAGCCCATTTCCAGCCTGAATACTGTGGGGAGAATAATGTGCCTTGAACTGACACCTACTGGGAGAGCAGATTTTACATGCTCTTACCAGAAAAGAAAAAACAGTTTTCATGAATGATTGGCTATGTTAATTTGCTCAACTGTAGATAATCACCTTAATAAATATATCTATATTAAACTATGGTCCCAGGCAAGGTGGCACATTTCTGTATTATCAGCAGTTGGAAGACTGAGGCAGGAGGATTGCTTTGGTTTTTAGGCCAGCCTGGGCTACACAGTAAGTTTCAAGACAGCCTGGGCCGAGAGCAAGAGTGGTCTCAGAAAACCAGAGTAGATCAGTTGTCACCGTGAGCTTGGCAAAGGGTCACATTACTGCAGTCTTCAGTCTCAAGTGTCACATGTATAGTCAGGGCCAGCCTGGACTACCCAAGGAGACATTTTCTCAACTGAGTAAATAAATAGTTGTCTTCCAAATAGTGCATAACAATTATTTATTTAAAAAATGGTAACAATCAAAAATTGCAGAGATCATTAAATTTTATTTTGTCAATTAAAGACTTTTTGCATGACAGGTGGTTGGTTATTAAATCACATCAAACATGTAAAATCAATCAAGAAGTCAATGTTACGTAAATCATAACATTTATAGATGCATCTAAAGTATACACAAGTATACAATAATAGAAAAAATGCTTTGAACAACAGTGAAGTTATAGGGAAATGCCCATAAAATAATGGGTAAAGGTCACCACACTAAATGAGACAGATACACAAAAATATCAGTTTGATTTACAAGCATGTTACTGAACTCCAAATGTTCCTTGACTTCCTGTGTGGTTATCTCTCTGTAAACCCACCACAAATTGAAAGTTGTGAAGGAGAAACTTCAGTTCACAAATCAAGCCTTGCAAACATCAGCAGTCAGCAACAGTCCAGTGTAGGCTGCCTCCCCTTCTTGATTCGGGAGTTGCTGAGGACCTAGCTTGCCACTGCCAGCATCACTAGACAAGTCCCTAGGACATAGCCAGAGCCTGAGACAAGAGCAAAACGCAAAAAATGACATCCAATTTTTACTGAATGCTTGTCATATTGTACCACAATAAAGCGGGAAGAAATGGTACACAGAATCATTGTTAGTCAGGGACCCTGTGTATTTGTATAAAAAATGCCTTTAATTGTTTCTCTTGGTGGATTATTGTTAATTTCTTCTCATACTTTCTACATCTTCCAATTTTTCTGCACTAAGCATGTACCTCTAGCATAATCCCCAAATAAACTATAATATTTTTCTAAAATACAAAGCATAATGCTTACTATACCGTGCACATGAATTGCTGTTATTACTAGCCATACGGCAAGGCTGCACTAACTCTGGCTTGCCATTTCCCCACGTTATACTGGCATTCACTTAGAAAACTTAAAGAAAACTTTCTGTGTTTAAATCACAACTTTATAAAGTTAGCCATTTCTTTATTGCTTAAAGCTCTTAGAACTAACCGCATTCTAAGTTGAAGGTCTTCTGGTTGCTATGACAATTGACTTTGTATCTCTGCTACCCTGCGATCCCATCACTTGAGCATCTGACAGCATCTTATTTCAGTTGTTTGTGTAATGATGCAGAGAATCTTTGAACACTCTTGCCTTGATGTGATATTCTCTAGTAAATAACTAGTCCTTTCACAGTGTGCCATTTCAAGGAAGTTCAGAGGAGAGAAGACAAATAATTAATAAGAAAGAACAAGAGAATCATCAGGCCCAAGTAGTTCTGAGTACAGACTCGTGGGCTAATGCAGAGGTAGAAATAGAATCTGAGTATCAAAGTCAGAGTGTATGTTAGTTAGGAAGCCGGCCTGCATTTGTCTTTTTAATATAATATATATTTATATATAAAATGGTACTTCTATCCCGCCATTCATAGTCCCCTCTATTTACTGAATAATTAAAGTGCTCACATGATCCATAAGGCCTTGTTACCTACAAAATGGAAGACACAGAGAAGAGCGCAATACCCCCCTTCCAGAAGGAGCTAACACTGGCTATAAAGTCGGATTGCAAAATGTTGCTGGAGACTACATTTTTCAGGCACCCAGTGAATACCGAGGTGGCTGCTTATCATCTAAAATATGATGAGGATGGGTGTGATGCATTCTTTTCAAAGGCAAGGTTTGGAGAAGAGGATGCACCTTTTGGCTTCCATGTTCTATCGCCACAGGCTAAGGGATTCAGAGCCAAAGAGAAGCCAGAGCAATCCACAATGCAAGGAGCCATGAAGGGTCCTATGCTGGGGACCTTTGACCCTCTTTAACATGCTTCACTCTGGAGGATTCTTAGATATTCTCACTTTGGAGGTGGAGCTTTATTCCCAACTTCTTGGATATTAGCTGGGCTCAGTGAGTGGCTTCTAACCCACAGGGTTCAGAATGACAGCACATGTCTCCGGGGGCAGGTCATGCCGCACAGGCCCACCTGCTGCCTCTCAGACCTCCCTTCTCTAGGGAGAAGTCGGCTTTGTCTCATATGAGAAGAAGCAGTGTCATCTAGAGGGGGCTCTGCTGGCCCAGCCAAGAATTCGTGTGACCCTTCTTCGTGAGCAACTCTGACAACAACCTCATAAGAAACAGAACCACTTAGTTAACGGGCTCTCAAATCCCTATTGAAATGGTGATTATTTTTGTAAGCCAGGAAGTTTAGATGTTAATGCAGCAATAGATAACTGGTTGGTGAAATAAGTAGAAACAGACTGAAATGAAAAAACAAATGAAGATTGGGGATTAACATCTGGAGAAGAGCCTCTGGCCGCCCAGTGGCACCAAATTGGATTTCCATGTGCAATCACTGAAGGCTGGACATTAGTCAGATGTGCTAACATAACCTCATGTAGTTCCAGGAGGAAGTACACATTCATATTCAACATCCCATCTACCACGTGGTTGGCACATTTAAGTACTCGATAAACACACGCTGAAGGGATATATGACTGGCTATATGATAACATCCCCGACAGGCCCTAGAAGAGGCAAAGCCAGGAACAGTCGTGAACGGATAACAACAGTTCACCTGTCACAGTATGCATGAGCTGGTAAAGGCCTGGAAGAGTCCCGGGCCATGGTGATCACACAACTGTACCCTGCAGCACGGTATGTCTTAGCTGGATTCTTATGACTTCAGTGAATACCTAAGAAAACACCTGGCAAACATGTTGAGGGTGTCCATTCGTGACTGTGGCTTCACAGCCTTGGAGCCCGTGTGAAACATCATGCTACCGAAGACAGGTAGAGCAAACCTCATGGCCACCACACAAAAGAAAGGAATGAACTAGATGCCCACAATCTTTTTCCAGGACACTCTCCCAGTAACCAGAAGAACACCCAGAAGGTCCTATCATCTCTCATTTATGCCACAGGCTAGAGAGCAAGCCTTTAATGCATGAACATTAAGGAACATTCTGGTTCCAACACAGCACAGTGTCCACGCATCTCTGATGGTGCTGGTGCAATCATCCACACTTCATTCCCAGCTGTAAAAGACATAGCACAGCAAGTATACGCAGCACATAGTACTCGATAACGAGAATAAACCGCTATGCTGCTGGGCTGTGGGCTTGCTAACTGTAATCCTCCTGCAGCGTTTGCCTGCCTGGTATGCTGATCACTTCTCTGGATTGTATAATATTTCATTCAACAGTGATTCAGACAATGATGGAGCCGTCCAGTGGTCTAGAGACAGAACTCAGAGGAGACAGCATTCATTCTCATCAGCGAAAGCAGAAAGTTTTTCATGGAACTGATAACGTTATAACTGTGCCATGGAATGGAGAACTCTGAAAGACAGAATTAATGAAGAGTGCTCCAGGCAGAAGTCACATCAGAAGAACAAGAAATCGAGAAAAAAAATAGTAAAGTTGATGCTAAGGTAATTTGATTGCAACAGTAATATGGAGGATGAGGAAGTCCATGCTGGAAACAAAGCCGAGGATCAGAGGTGAGTGACTCTAAATAGAAAGATGCTGTGTTTTAATTCTCAGTCACTGATGAAAGCATACAGCTATACCTGGCCTCCCTGTGTAGGCATCCAAGGATGGAAATCTAGAAGACTCCAACATAAGCTCTGAGAGGTCACATGTTCTCTAGTCCCACAGCAGAAAGCCAAGTAGAGCAAGCACAGGAATAATTGGGCCCTGGGATATTTTAGTTCCCAGAGACACTGATGGCTTTGTGCTGGGCAGCTCATGCTATTCCACTTCCTGAGTAGAAGGGGATTTCCTCCACACAAAGTTAAACTGGGAGACCCAGGGACTCTCTCCTTAGCACCGTGTTCTGACTGAGCATCCCAGGTTTCCTGAAAGAGCACGCCTTCCCTTGTGCAAGTCTGAAGGAAAGCGGGTGAGGATCAAGCACCCACCTTTGCCCAGTGTTCAGCCCCAAATCATGAGTTGTTCCTTTGAGGCAGAGCGTGAGACACAGTAAATAGAAAATGGGGAAGTGGAATATCTCAGGTTCCTAGAATTTGGTCCTAAATAAACAGGGATGGTCTGTTCTCCTCAAACAAATTATTTCGCAAAGGAAAATGGAAGCGCAACAGGTGACGTGGAGAAAACAACGCAGAGTTCAAAAGAACTCACATCTCTTCAACTGTCCTTCAGGGAACAGTCATCTGCCTTCTCTCCCGTCTCTCACTGACCTCTGTGGCCATCTCCCAAGCCGAAGATCTCCGAAAGTCGCAATCCTCCCATAAGAGCGACCCATGCCATCTTCCTTCCCATTCTGATTCTGTTAGAACGACGTCCTGACTGTGCCCCTGTCATGTCTCTTTGACGGCAGAAGCCACACCATGCCACACTCTCAGATCATCCACAGCACTCCAAAGATGAGACGCTTGCTGGTACATTTCAGCTGGCTTCATTAAAAACAACTCTAGGCGCTACAAAGAGTGTGTTATTAATATGCATGTGTGGTATCTCAGAGGCAGAGCTGCCTTCAAGGTGTCTTTTCAGCAGGACAACATTTTCCCATGTGAGGTGGGGAGCAACAGTGAATCGTATGTGCGGGAGGGAAAAGCCCGTGGGCTGTGTACAGTGCTCATTCCCTTTGTGTCTCACTTCCCTCCCCCGTCCCCTCCCACCCACTTTATTAATGGTTTCTGCAATTACTGGTAACAGTGCCTTGCCAGCAAAGAAAAATCAGTGACTGTCTGACAGATTGTCGGGAGGAGGGGCAAGAGAGGGCGCCTGTGAAGAGGTGAGGGGGTGGTTAATACAAAATGGAGTTTCTAAAGGCAGTGGACTCTAGGATGTATGGAGGTCAGAAATCAGACTGGATAGATTTTCTAGGCCCTGTCACCTGACGTTGTAAAAATAGAAAGGGGGGGGGGGTCTCAGAAGAGACAGGTCACCGTAGAGCACACTGTACATTAGCTAGTAATGTTTCTCAAGAGACCACACAAAGGCAAACACAGGAGGACCCAGAAAACCAGGTGTATTTCTATGTTCATTAGAGGGTAAAAGAGATACATTTTATATGGTTCAAATACCACCTGGATGTATTTTATATGGTTCAAAATCCCAATGAATACATTTGGTCTTTCTTGCTTTTTAGTTATTGCTCAGAGCATAAGGAAGGGATTCATATTCTGGCCAGGATAGACAGTGTGCCTTTGAAGGAAGCATCACCTCATCACATCAAACAGGTAAACAAATAAACAGTTCTCAGAAGAATATGGAGAAGTGTCTTTAACACTTTGGTTGGGACCAGTGGATCTGATAATGGAAAAGTTAGTCTAGCTAAAGGCATTTGGGTTCTCACTCAACTGATAGAATAAAATTTTAAAATTATACACAGCTTAGATCAGGCCAAAATCATTTCAACTATAAGAAGAGCCACATTGCTCTTGACACCAGAAGATTGAGAGTCTTTATGGGAATATTTCTATTTATTTGCATTCTGTAAACTCACAGTGTGCAGTGGACTTCATGGTTTGAGGTTTTGAAATGACTTGATGGAGAATTGTGGGGCAGAAGGGGAAACTACTGTGCTCGAGGTAGGAGACCTCCACTGCCACGGATGGGGCTATGTTTATGGCATATCTTACTATATTTCAGAAAAATAAGTGAAAAAGAGAACCACAACATTAATAGCTTTTCAAACTACTGTTCTTAAAGATTTGGAATATGTGTGAATATACATACTGATAGGAATGGACTCATGAAGTTTTGTGAAATTAAAGAAATCATAATTAAGTGCCCAATGGGATTTTAATGGCTGCTACTCTTCATTTTATTTCTTGAACTATAAAAGAGGACTCGGATGGACAGATCACACACTGGTTGTTTCTCTGGTTGCTGTGTCCCAACACCTGACAAGCCACTCCTCAAGGAAGGAAGAGACAATCCCACCTCACAGCTAGAGGCTATGGCCCACCATGGCAAGAAACAATGCGAGCATGCAGTGATGGTTAGCACCACAGATAGCAGATGCACCCACCAGTCCCATCAGCGATGGTTAACACCACAGACAATGTGTGTCGCTCTCCCCCTTACAATGACCCCACACACACACACACACACACACACACAGAGTCCCTTTAGCAGAGCCGTTACTTTCACCACTTTCTTTGGGGGGAAGAATATGACAGTCAGCATAGCTATTACTGATTCCTCTTTTCTCATGCAGGGGACTGGATTTATACCTGCATGATAAATGTTCTCCATGAGACACAGTCTCACACACACATAGATATACATATGCTATACAGTTATAATGTTATATTACTATATGTATAAATATGGTATGGTATGTATACTGTAAATATACTATGTTGTATGGGGATGCAGAATCACACAGGGAAGAATTAGGATTATTCCCAAGCCTTCTGTGCTACTCTGTGGATGTGACTTCGTCAGAAACATTCATCTAACTCTGAGAGTCTGTTAATCCAAGTCCTATGAGTCTCTGATAAACTTGGGTCATCAAGTCTTTCACAGCAGATACTGAATTGAGCTCAGGAGTGAATGAGATATACAGTTCCACTCGCTAGTGAAGGACCACAGATGGACGCAGTTGAGGGGAATTAGAATTCCACAGGGAAGTGAGAGACTATTGTCTGCTAACTCGAGAAAGGGATAGTCACGGTTCTTAAAATGCAAGATACAACTCAAGCCCTGACCTATGTGTCTTGACAACAGAGATGGCTTTGTCCCTTAAGCCCTCTTCCTCCCCTGACCTTGGTATTTGGAAACTAAATATTTCCAGTGGCCTGACAGAATCACTTTCTTCCTCAGCACCTGGTTCTGTCCACAAATACTAAGGTCACTGTAAAGATTCCCTCTTCAAAATGTCCCGGCAAAGGTGCACAGCTGTGCCCTCCCTGAGGAGAACAGCCCCTCACCCTTGTCACAACCTAGGGCCAGCTGCTTCCTCAGGGTTGTCCGTAGCAAAGCTGCTCTTGAATATGCAAGAACAGTAGCTTTCAAAGCATGCCTGCTTCCTTCCTGGGCCACTCGGGTTCTAGTCCTTGTACCTGAACTCGAGCCTCTGGAAGTACCCACAGTACTCATCAAGGACTGCCCAGGTGACACCCACTTGCCCCTCCTCCTCTGGGAATGTCCCTTCAGAGGATGGTAGGAAGACTCAGATGGGACAACAGACATGGTGAACAGAAACACTAAATGTTTTTCAGAAACCTAGAGAGGGAAAGAGTCCACCTTTGAAGAAAACACTTTGTAGGGGAAAAAAAAAAGATGGCACTGGAAATAGAATTTGTAAAAGGCCCCTCCTGACCCCATCTGCATCTACAGGGGAAGATTCTGCATGCCTCACCCCCAAAGCCCATGAGTCTTCCACTAAATCAGGGACAGGAAGATCAATAGAGAGAGACTCAAGGAGATTTTGTTACTATTTCCAAAAATCTAAAACCTTTTGCTTTTCAAACTCATTCACCTTTCCTCTTGCACATGGTTACACATCCTACACATCTTCTGTTGACACCTCTCTCTCTCTCTCTCTCTCTCTCTCTCATCTCACCTCCTCCTGTAACCTGTCTGGATACCTGCCACCACTGAGCAGTCTTTTCCTCAAAACTATAGAGAAAGTTATGCTTTAAAAAAGGGGCAGAACGTACAGAACACACCGTACTTTGTATCGTCTTTGCTCCTATGAATTTGTCTTTCAGTAAATTACAGAGAAAATACCACCAGCTCTACTCAGTGTCAGCACAACTCCTGGAAAACATGCCAAGTGTTATTTATACATAAACCTTCTACCAGTAATGGACATAAATGCCTTGCTAAAAGAGCCGAGAGGAACAATCATTAAGTAGATTGACAGAGTAGCTGCAAAGAAGCGACAAGGAATCAGTTACAGATGCACCTGGCAGCCAGGGCCTAAGTATGACCCATAGAAGCAACACGGCCAAGTGACACCCACATGAACAGCCTGCCAACACGCAGCACTGAACTAGATTCGAGGATGGTATTGTTACAATGCAGAGAGTGATGTCTATAGTTTGATCTTACCTCAAATCACATTGTCTTCAAACTTATGTAAGAGGACTCAGAAGTAAATCCTGAAAACTGTGGTAGGTGCTTAAAAAAATCTTATGTACCTCATTTGCATATCTTAGTCATTATGGACAAAAATAACAACATTAATTCCCTGAGGGACAAAAGTGACAACTGAAAACACTCATCCAGATGTCATCAGGGCTCTGAAGAACACAGAGAAAAAGTTAAGCACAAAACACTGAGCTTCGGAATTTCTGCTAAAAGAGCCAGTGGGGACTCCTGATCCAACTTCTCCACTGTTCACTCTGCTTTCTTCGTTTTTTTTGTACTATCAGTTCTAAAAAAGAGTGTTTCCAATACTTGTCTAGACCTGAATTTGACAGATTATCACAAGTATGTGCTGCAGAATTCCAACACACTTCATGGAGCTAGAAATTATTAAAAGATGTTTGGGCTGGGGAGGGGGCTCAAGTGCCTTGCTTTCTGTTCCTGATGCTGTGATTAAGCATCCTGACAAAAGCAAAAAAGAAAGGGTTTTTTGTTTCTTTGTTCTTATTTGTTTTGGTTTTTATTTTTAATATTATTTCTTTTTAAAAAATGATTTATGCATTTTTATTTTAGGTGCATTTATATCTTGCCAACATATATGTCTTGTGAGTGTGTCAAATCCACTGCAGGTGGCGTTACAGGCAATTGTAAGCTGCCATGTGGTTGATGGGAATTGAACCCAGGTCTTCTGGAAAAACAACCAGTGCTCTTAACCTCTGAGCCATCTCTCCAGACCCAAAAGGGTTTATTTTGGCTCGTGGGTCAAGAGTACAGTTCGTCATGATGGGCAGTCAAGGCAGCAAGCATCTATAGCAGCTGGTCACATTATACCCACAATCAGCACAGAGAGTAACGAACACTGATGCTACTAAGTAAGGTCGTATTCTTTGCTTATACAGTCACGGGCTCCAGTCAGGGAAAGGTGCCACCCATGGGGAGCCAGTCTTCCCACCCACCCCACTGAATGAAATCAGCATCATCTTCCACAGGCGTCATTGGACGCCCACTTCCCAGGAGGTTCTACAATCTGTCAAATTGACAACTCTAAGTATCATGGCTTCCTCACTCGTGTACACTCCCAGCTACACACACATCAAACATGTACACATACTTATTTAAACACACATGTGCACATGCACATGTATCACAAAAAATGCAAAGCAAAAATGTTCTTATTTTGTGGGAAAGGACTGTACTCTGTGCTTGGCAAGAAAAGAAGTTCAAAGAGAAACCTATTAAAGGAGAGTCCATTCAAGGACTCACTTGCAGCTACCACAATGTTCCGCCATATTGAAAACACATAGCATAGTCCCTCACTGAGAAGATTAAAATATAGGCGTTCTGAGCCTTGGACACAAAGGATCTGCTGGACGTAGCAGGCAGCTGATTGCCCCATGGCACAGATGTCACTCATTTCACCACTGAAGGACATGGTGCTTTCACAAGCACAGAGCACACTGGCCCTCTCAAGAAGAGAATTCCCTGAGCACAGAAAGTATTGGCATGTACTAGACCATTTAAATCAGGGAATCTCCTAAAAACAGTCGAGACTTCTATTAGGACTAATGAGAGGACGAGAGATATAACTGAAGGTTTTTTCCTCTGTCCCTCTGGTCCCCGGGACCAGCTTCTTCCCTGTTCATGGGTCCCCACAGCCACTTAGGAAATAACCACTCAGAGATTCAATATCAATTACAATCGTTTGGCCAATAGCTCAGGCTTCTTACTGGCAACTCATTTCTATCTATCTGTATCACCACATGGCTGTGGCTTTACCAGTAATGCCCTGGCATGTTAGTCCTTCAACAGTTACATGGTGTATCCTTTACTCCACTTTCCTCCTTCACTCCACATCTTTGTTTGGATTTCCCACCTAGCTATATTCTGCCTGGCCTTTGGACAAAACACCTTTATTCATCAACCAGTAAAAGCAATGCATATTTGCATCATACAGAAGGATAAGGACATCCCACATCAAAGAGAAGCCATGTTGTCGCTTTAGAAACCTCTTCAAGGGGCTGGAGAGATGGCTCAGTGGTTAAGAGCATTGCCTGCTCTTCCAAAGGTCCTGAGTTCAATTCCCAGCAACCACATGGTGACTCACAACCATCTGTAATGAGATCTGGCGCCCTCTTCTGGTGTGTGGACATACATGGAGGCTGGCTGTTGTATACACAATAAATAAATAAATAAATAAATCTTAAGAAAGAAAAAAAAAGAAACCTCTTCAAAAGATGGGCATTGCATTGAATCTATAGATTGCTTTTGGTAAGATTGCTATTTCTACAATGTTAATTCTATCTACCCAAAAGCATGGTAGATCTTTGAATTTCTGGTGTCTTCTTCAATTTCTTTCTTCAAAGTCTTGTCGTACAGGTCTTCCACTTGTTTGGTTAGCGTTACCCCGAGGCATTTTATGCTATTTGTGACTACTGCTTCACAAGCACTCGATCTTGACACAAGGTCGGCCTCACACAACAGGTCCTCAGTGACACCCGTGCTGCAGACGAGCCACACAGCCAAAAACTTCCGCTTCTCCCTGACAGACAACACGCCGGCACTCTTGTGATGATGACACCTTCTCCTTGAAAAGCCCTTTCTGTGCCTCCCAATGAGGAGATCCTCTAGCTCCTTAAGGCTAGGTTTGCCTCTTCTTTTAGCTTTAAATTCTTTTCTCTAAACAGAATTTTCTCCTTATCTTCCCATATTATTTTCTTGCCCTCATCTTTTTTTAAAAAAAATAGTTTTAATTTATTTTATGTTTATGATTATGAATGTTTTCCCTTAATATGTGTGTGTGTGTGTAGCCTATGCCTATCTGGTGCATGTGGAGATCAGAAGTCCCCTGGGACGGGAGTTACAGAGGCTGGTAAACCACCACGTGGGTGCTAGGAACCAAACCTGGGTCCTTTATAAGGCCTAGTAACAAGTTCTCAAAACGAATGAGCCGTCTTTCCAAACCCTCACCCATAAATCTCTATGCTTTATTGAAATTATTTACTCTGGGGACAGACATGGTGGCCTTTAATCATAACACAGTTTGATCTCTGAGTTCAAGCCCAGCTTGGTCTACAAAGCGAGTTCCAGTTCAACCAGGACTACACAAAGAAACCCTGTCTCGATAAATAATAAACAAACAAACATTAGTTACTCCCTGCCCTCTGTCCTCAGCAGCAGAGCTGTTTTTCGGTAGCTGCTGTGTGTCCCCACCTGAACATCCCTCTGATCTTGGAACCCTGTCAATCCATTAGCTCATCCTGCCTCTCTCTCTTAGGTCAATTCCCTCTAGGGTTTCCTCAACTAGAAACAAAATTTAATCAAATTATGAACAAGTTGCCAAACATTGAACTCATCCCTTCTTCTCACTGATAAGTTTTTCTTGACACTGGGCATGTCCTCAGTAAGAATGCAGAGAGCCCTGGGTTTGGTTGACGGCACTACAGAAACTGGGTATGGTAGCACACGCCTGCGATGTTTATAAAGCAGAAGTTTGGGGATCATGAGATGTTCAAAGTCATCCTGCGCTACATAACAAGTTTAAGCCAAGCTTCAGCTACTACATAAGACTTTGTCTCCAAAAAGAAATATTTTCTTAACTTCTCTCTGCTTGATTTTTCTCCATTGCAACTCACGGATCCCCAGTACAGCAGTTAAAACACAGACGAGCCCAACAGGGGCCAAGCCCTACCCACCTCCAACTCGGGGCTTCCTTACCTCCCAGTTTCCTCCCACTCCACGCTGGCACTGATAGTCTGCCCAGCGCTCTCACTGTTCCCTAAAGCCTCCCTCCTGGTTCCCACCTCTTTGGCTTATCTCTACTCACCCTGTACCTCCATTACGTTCTTTTATTCCCAAAATCCCCTGCTGCTTGGCACCTCACACCCGCTTGTCCAGGCCTCTTTCCTAAATACTACCTGACAAGAAACCTTTTCTAAATCCAACCAACCTTAGCCTCTTGAATGTTCTCAGAGACTCTTGCCAGAGGTTCTTAACCTTGGCTACACACTGAGTCACCCGGAAAGCTTTTCTAAAACCCCAATGCCTGGTCTTTATCCCAGACCAATTAAATCGGAACCCCGGGGGAGAAGTCCAGCGCTGGCGTTTTTCATAGCTCTCCAGGTGATTCCAATCTCCAGTCAGGGTCGATAACCGCCGCCCGCCTACATTTATCACTTTCTCCCTTTTGGTTGTAATTACACTATATTTGTCTTATTCCCAGGACTAAATTCGAAACTCCTCGAGGGCAAAGACCGTCTACCACATCTGCTTATCCCCTGCAGTTCCTAGGGACTCAGAGTTGCAATAAATATTGTCGAATTGAATTTGAAACTTGAAATTAACCATAAACTTCAATTTTAGAGCTTGCATATAATTTTATAAAAGGAATCGAATTAGTAGAGGACTAATCTGAGTCTTTTTTTTTTAAGTAAGATTCCATATTCCATTACCAAAAATATTCTGAAATGCCTTTGAAGTCAAGCGAGCTCCGGTTAAAAACCCTCAACCTGCAGGGCAGTGTGCGGCTGATGCCGTCCTTGGCTTTTACGCCTTCAGTTTTGAACTCTGCACAAATGCAATAAATATTCTATTTTCATTGGAGAACCCACTGCAAAGTGTGGCTGGGTGTGTGCTCATTTCTAACTAAAATAAACAACAGCAACCGGGGCGGTGCACAGCGATCCGCCTTCCCGGTGCTGATGCAGAAGGTACCTCGAGCAAAAAAAGAAAACACAGTGTGAACTTAGCACAGAGCACCTGACCTCCTTTCCAGATCTGGGGGAGAAAAGAAAGAAAAGAAAAAGAAATGAAAAATGAGACGAGGAAGATTCGCCAGCCCTTTGTACGGCTACAGTTGCTAGGGAAACTGCTTTCTTAGCCTCAACCTGTCCGGCGCAGCCCGTTTCAGGCATTCTTCTGGTCTTTTTGAAAATAAGGATATCAAAGAGTGAAGAGATGATAGAGAATAAAAGTCAAGGTTGCAGTGGCCCAACCGGAGCCCGGCGCTGTTTTTCCCTTCTATGCTGTTGCTTTCTGAGTCACCTAGAATATTTGCCACCTGGCAAACCCCCCTGGAACTAAAATCTTAGAATTAGCCAATAGGGTAAACAAAACAATAGGAGGCCTATTTGACATGCAGCAGGGGCTAAAAAACTGCTTCCTCACCCCAACTTGCTCTTTTCTCTCCCGCTGGGAAAGGAGGAGGCAAACATAACGCAGCAGGGGAGCCGCCTCAGCCCTGGCTCGCCCCACATCTCAGGAGAAAGTGCTCCAAGTTTTCTCAGCACAGTGGCTGCAACCTGGGGCTGCTGCAGCTCCGGTGAACCCAACCTGCTCTGTGCAAGATGGAAGGGCGCAGCTAAAGAATGTTGGTCTCCAAGGGAAGCAAGGGGCTGGTCACAGGAAGCAGGGATGTCAAAGGTAGGGAGACCCAAGTCAATCTTATTCTCGGAGCACACTAGGGGTGTGAAAGAGAAACGTGGCACCAGCAACAACCGGGTTCCTTCATCGTCCCTGGAGGAAGCATTTTGCTCGGGCCAACGCTGACACTGGCATTGATTTGGCAGTGACTTGACCATAAGTGTTATTGCGACTCTCATTAGGAAAAGATAACACTTCCCTTCCTCACTTTCCACTAATTGACTTATCCATTGCCTTCAGTGCAAACGGCCTAGGTCCCTCACCAGTTCTAGTGAAATGCAGCAAAGGAAAGTTCTCTGTACAAGAACACTCAGCCCATATGACAGTACCACAAGTATTAAGGAGGGGAAATCAGGATCCCTGGGAAACAAGGGAGAAGAAGTTTCCACAGTACCAGTTGGCTTTTACAGTAGGGAGCTGTGCTGCATGCTAGGCCAGTGCTCTACCATCACACACACACACACACACACCCAACCACAGGCATTCTTTGAACAGGGAATTACATAAATATTCTTAGGTTAAAAATAAAATTAAATGCTACTTTCCTCAACAAAAATGTGCAAATTGAAATATGCATGTTACTTTTGGACATCTGACTTTTGGACACTTTTGGACATGTTGGCTGACTTTCGTCAGACTCTATATATATATAGAGTCTATATAACATAAAAAAACATATTGTTATCTGCTTAGAAATTCTAGTAAGACAAGTATAAATATTATATTCATCAGCAACACATCTCTTTAAATTGTGTGTGCGTGTGTGTATGGTGCATGAACGTGTTCATGTGTGTGTGCAGGTGCACCCATACAGGCAGGTGTGGAAGCCAATGGTCTGACATTAGAATGCTTTCTTCAGTCACTTCTTCACCTTACTTCCAGAAAGATTTATTTTGCTGTTATTGTGTGTAAGGGATTACATGCACACGAGTATAGGTGTCACCAAAGGTCAAAGACAGTTCCCCCTGGACTTGGCGTCACACACAGCTGGCAGCTGCCCAGTGTAGGTGATGGGCCCCAAACTCAGGTCCTTTCACATTCAACCTCTGAGTCATCTCTCCAGCCCTCCCACCTTACTTATGAGTCAACTTCTCTCACTGATACAGTGCACAGAAACTGACTAGACTGGCTAGTCAGTGAGCCTCAGGCACCTGCTGTCTCCACCTCCAGCCCTGGAGTTACAGGCAGGATCACCACACTCGGCCTCTTACACAGGCTGAGGACAGAAATTTACACAGTACACAGGCATTTGCCACCTGAGCCACCTCCCCAGCCACACATGTGCTTGTGAGTTCTTATTTTCTTTCCTTTCTTCTTTCTCTGTGCGTGTTTGGTTTGCTGCATTAAGAATCTAATCCAGAGCCTTGCACATACTAGGTAAGCTTGCTAGCACGGAGCTACACTTTCAGCACCTCGCATACACTATGAATTTTAAATTTTGTTATGTTTGCTTTGATAGAGGGCCTCCCTATGTTGCTCCTTCTGGCCTTGGTCCCTTTGCCTGTACTTCCTGTGTGCAGTCACTATAGGTATATGACACCATGCCCAGCCACAAACATGGCAGTACTGTGTTGTATTATGGCTTATTATTCAGATGCTTAAAATATTACGAATGAGTCAGGTAACAATGCTTTAGATCTAACAAAGGTTTTGTTTCTGTCCTTAATGCAAAAAGCATTTCCCCCCTCTGGTACCACAGGCAGCAATGCTAAGTAGACATGCTATATTTAGAACCTAAGAACTCACTGGTACAAACTTAACTAGGTAATTCTGGTCAAGCTACCAAAATTATTCCACTTGGAAAAAGCAGAAAGCACAACCTAATTACAGAAATGCAAGAAGACTAATTAATGACCGGTGGGATTCTCTCAGAGACTGTGAAACCCATCCAAACATTGATGAAGGGTTTTTCTCCCCTTAACTTTACAGGTGGATGGAAATACGCCTGTGTGCTCTCTCTCCTGACCTGGGGGAGGGGGGATTCCTACTGAGGTCACAGCCAGAGACTAGTCTAGTCTGCTAAGTTACAGGATTACCATGCCAGTCATACAGGACCACAAGAACACCACACCACTCCTGGAAAAATGCTCTGCAAAATTAATAGGTCAAAAGGGGTTCTTGAATCTAAAAAGCACAACAGCAAAATGCACAAGAAATCCACTCAAAATACAATATCAAAGTAGACAACCTGGTTTACCTGCCAAGTCGCATTGCTCCGTCTTGCTGTCTGTCACCGCTAACAAGGCAGGGATGCTACATAAAACAGGTAAGATTGTCGACAACACTTTCCCATAGGTGACAGGGGCTCTTTTATTGCTGTGCAGAGACACCATGACCAAGGCAACTTTAATAAAGGAAACATTCAGTTGGGGCTGGCTTACAGATTAAAGTTTAGTCCATGATCATCATGGTGGGAAGTATGACGGCATGCAGGCAGAGACGGTGCTGGAGAGTTAACTGAGAGATCCACATCTGGGCCTGCAGGTAGCAGGGAGAGACACTGGGCCTGACTTAATCATCTGAAACTTCAAAGTTGGCACACTTCCTCCAACAAGGCCACAGCTCCTAATAGTGTCAGTCTGTATGGGCCTAGGAAGGCCAATTTTATTCAGACCACTACAGCAAGTAAGTCAAAATCTCTGTGTATGGGGGCCCTGGTGCTTCCCAAACTAAGAATCACTAATGGTTTATACAAAGAATAATTTCAAATTGTCATTAGTCATAGGTAAAGTGATTTCTTAATGTAAGGGACATCTTAAAAGGGTATTAAGACATTCATTGTTGAACTGTGGTCTTGGATAAGATGATGTGTGTGTGTGTGTGTGTGTGTGTGTGTGTCCATGTGTGCATGTGTGTGTGTCCATGTGTGCATGTGTATGTGTGTGTGTCTGTGTGTGCATATGTGTGTGTGTACATATGCACTGAACTTCTGAATGCATGCTATGCTATTGTGTGTTTTCTTAATATTCTTACTTTCCTTTAGTTTATTTTCTGTTTGGTATTGGTGTTTTGGTTCACTTGTTGGTTTTGTGGTGTTGGCAATCAAGCTCAAGGCTCCATTTGTGATAAGCAAGTATTCTACCACTGAGATAAAGCTTTGGTCCCTGTTCAGTTGTTTTCACAAACTGCCTTAGCTAACAAAGCTCGGAGCAAGCCGGACTTCAAAAGGCATATCAAGGAAATAAAGATGTAACTCCCCACAAGGGAACAGACTTCTGCAGAGGAGCCAATATCTGGTCTGCCTGAAGAATGCAAATTCCCATCTATAACCTTGGTCACCTTTTCTAGAACAATCTGGACCACAAGGTATTCTGTGTTCCCTTCAGCATTGGCTGGCAAGAACTTCTATTACATGAAATTGTTCTCTCACGGATATCCAGAAATATTTTGGGACATTCCTAGCCAAACCTCACGTTTTTGGCTTCCTTAGTTCCAGAAGGCCCATATTCATGTTCTGACAGGGAATAGTCCTCCTTTAGGGTTTTGTTAGAGGATTTAGCATGTGTATATGTGTTCATTTAAGCACGCCTCTATGCATGTACATGTGGGTGCACTTGGGAGAGAAAGGCATACATGTACATATGCACACACATGTAGAGATCAGAAATCAACCCCAACTGTCATTCCTCAGACACCATCCATCTGGATTTTTGAGACAACGTCTCTCATTGGTCTTGAACTTGCCAAGTAGCTAGTAGTCTCAGGGAGGAGTTCTGGGGAGTCTTCGAGTCCCCATGTTAGTGTGATTAAAGAAACATGACCATCACCTCAGCTCTAGAGGGTACGCTTAAAGCACGGGCTTCCGGCAGGACACAGACAGTCTGCAGACAGAGCTATCTGCAGACATATGTGCTTCTCCTACCTAGCTTAGCATCTTGGGGGCGGGGTGGGGGAGGAGGGGAAGGAGGACTGAGGAATGTCTTCATTTCCTTCGCTGTCATTAAGCCCTGCTGTGGCTTGGGCACTGTCAGCTCCAGACAGACTCCCATCTCTGATGTTAGGCCAGGCTGCTTTGATTTCGCTTCGTTTGGGATCTAGCTCAACCTTGCTATATGCCAAAAGCCCTCCAGGGTGTCCTACTTCTTTTAATCTTCTCCTATGTCAGGGTTCTTGAAACTGTCTTTCTGTCCTTTAGGAGAGCCTTGTTTCCCCTCCCCCACTCTTCCCAGGGAGAGCTCCCAGACCCTTTGGCTTACAGTTTTAAAATACTAGGCAAAAAGTATCTTGTGGTCTTAAGCAAACATTAAAACGTGAATCACTAAGAGAGAAGATATGGCAGCCTGGTTCAAAAATAAATGGGGCATGCTCTGAATTTGACTGAAAGAAAAAAAAAGATTGAACATCATCTGAAAATTAGGCAAGGGAATAAATTCTCCTTTCTCTCCCCCTGCCCAGTTTTCCCTTAGTTCTTTGCTTCCTTTCCTATCCAACTCCAAATTATTTCCACTCCCAAGACCTTCTCAACTCTAAAAATCTATTGCAAACAGACATTGATTGGTTTTGAGGAAATGAGAGTATTTTGAACGAAGCAGGCTCTGTGTGAGAGTAAGGCACCCTACAATTCCACAGACTGCATCCCTGGGACTTGGGCTAAACTCTTGATCTAACAAGTGGCAGACCTCTTAACCCATTGGACCTCAGTTTTCTCATTATTAAATGAAAAGGTAGGAAAATACTAAATGAAATAATCACATATTGGTGTTCACTAAATATTCTCTTTAGAAAATACAAGTGAGAGGGACTAAGGGCCCAGCATAGGAGGGGGTTAATAGGACCTATGCTTAGTAGGTAAGAGATCTTAAGTTCAATATTAAGTACCAGACAAAGAAAAAAATATATATTAGTAACTTAAAAGAAAATGGCACCAATTGGTGAAGAATAAGATTGTTAGACTTCATCTATGGTTGTATAGCCTTCAGTAAATAATTTGTCCCTCTCCACTCTCACCCCCCAACCCCCCCACCAGCTTTTTCCAAATACTAAGTAGGAATTAAAGCTTTAACTACAATATCCGTATGGAACATTCCAACTGTTCGAATGTCAGAATCTTAGCTGCATGTTATTTAAGCTAATCCCAGGCCTATAGATAATGATGATGGGTTTTTCTTTGTAGTGGTCACAAACCATGGTCCTTCCAAAACATTTATGCCCCCAAGTATAATAGCATCATGTTATCGTATTTTGGAAAATCAGTTGCTCTGTTGTAGATTAGGAACTGAGAATCTTAAGAGTTAAAAGTTAACAAGAAAAGGTCCCACTGTAACAAGGGATTTGGGTGGACCAGTGAGAAAGCCTGCTTATTCTTACAAACAAGAACCTGGAAAAGCCAAGCATTTAGAAGTCAGATCCAAGAGTGAACCGTTACAGTTAGAGACATCTGCCTGTCCAGATAGAACCCTAGGATCCAGGTTGTCTCCATGACTTTCTGTTAGTGGATCAAATCATGACAAAGCATGGCCCAACTTTGCCTGTCCATCAGACATTTCCAATAAGGAGTTAGCCTGACTGTAAGAGACCACCATCCTGGGGACACAGTAGAGGATGGGAACCTCTGGTAGCAGATACTGCTTTGTTTGCTCATCTGGTGTTAAGGTTGCCATTTGGTGAATGCACGTGGATAAATGGGACAAAGGCTTGTGACATTATACAATATCTGTGTGCAAGAATGAATTTCATGGGACTTTATATAAGCTTTGGATTCTGCAGAATGGGAATTTGTATGTGATTGTTTTCATGGGTAGAATGGCAACTGAAGCATGGAAGCTTTCCCAAACACAGCCCTCTTCCTCTCACCCGCATTCCCTTGGCCAGCCATGGATTGTGTGCACACATACACACCTTGAGATGCAGTACTTCCTAAACCACACCAGCTCACCAACCACCAGCTTAACCTTTTCTGTCAGCCAGGCAGTCTCTGGTGGCTACTGCTCTGTTCTCCTAGCCTGAGAGATACTGCCTCCAGGCTCTGCGAGCTGTGTATTAAAGTGGGAACCTAAAGTAAATAAATAGGTAAACTAGCAAGAACTTGCCACCCAGTCAGACCTCCTGAGTTTAATCCCAGAATTCATACGGCAGGAGGACAGAATTCATTCCTGTAAATTCCCCTCCCCCGCCACACGCACACACAATGTAAAGGATAATTTTTTAAATTAATTAAGTAGGAACTGTCATTCCCTTTCCCTTATGTAGGAGAAGACAGATCGTTTGTTTCTTTCCCAGCCGCCCAAACGCAAATAATTACACAGAAACTAAATTAATTACAACACTGCTTGGCCTATAAGCTCAGGCTTCTTATTAACTAACTCTTACATCTTAAATTAACCTATTCCTATTATTTTATGTTTTACCTCAAGGTTTACCTGTAAGGTTCCAGGGCATCTGTCTCCTTCAGCAGCTACATGGCTTTTCTTTGACTTTGCCTACTTTCTCTTCTTATCTCTGTTCAGATTTCCCACCTGGTTTTACTCTACTAAACCATGGGTTGAAATAACCAACGGTAATAAAACATATTCATAACAAACAGGGGGCATCCCACATCACCCTTCCTATTGAGCCCTAGGCTCACAGGATGCCTTACAGTCCTTGTGAATGCAAGGGAGGGAAGGAAACAAAGACACACTTCTGCAGTTTAGTTAACACTAACATGCTCCATCTTGCATCATTATCTTGTTTCTTCATGCTTGCTCTAAATCCAGGATCTCAGAGGGAAAGAGTGATCTGAACAATTAAGAACTGAAAATACTTTACTGCTCAAAAGAAATGCATTTCAAAAGGAAGTTTACAGATAAAAAAAAAAGAAGATGCTGTGCTATCCATCTGTATATGAACCATAAAAGTCAAAACTGTTCCAACTTTACCATGAGGAAACGGTTTTGTAAACATGACACATCCACACAGCAGACAATGACTACCGTTAGAGCACTGGCTAGGGGGCTGTGAATTTGGCTCAGCAGCTAGGAGCCTCTATTGCTCTTGCAGAAAACCTGAGTCAGTTCCCAGCACCTACATCCCACACTAGGTAGCTTAAAACCACCTGTAACTCTAACTGCAGGAGATCCAACAACCAATTCTAGACTCCAAAGGCATCTGCATTCACACATAACATACACCCACAGGCAGACATAAACATAATTTTAAAATGTTTAAATGCTTAGATTATTTAATTACGTGGACAAATTCTCACAAAATGTATTATTATTATTGTATGTGCAGGTGCATATTACATGTGTCTGTGGAGACCAGGACAGCTCTGTGAAGTCAATCCTGTCCTTCCACCTTAACATGGGTCCAGGGATGGGACTCAGATCATGTTTACCCAGCAAGAGCTTTACCCTATGAGCCATCTCACAGACTCCTCACAAAATATCCTACAGTAGAAAAATGTTGTAGACGGCAGCAAAATGTATAGGCCACCTGATCTGGGCAAGGGGTGTGCATACACCCACCCCACTCTCACACAAAGGCAAAGGCATTAACAAGAAAGCTACAAGAGGGTTGAACATAACCCTTACACTTTTACATGTCCTCCCCAACACACGCAGAATTTACACATATTGGCTTTATTGTCAAATGGAAGTGATTATGAGAAAATATAACTTGTATGTATACTAAATAGGGGAGAAATTAGCTGGGAATGCCTCTTTGTGCAAGTTGAGGTCCCCAAGCTACAATGGTTTCTGCCAGGCATCATAGAGTGAGGAAGGTTGTTTCAATTGCTGCCTCCCAGATCAAGATTCCCAGCCCCCCACTGTCATGTGAGTGGTAACTGGTTATTCTGTGCGGTTACACAGCCTCTTACTTTTCATGCCCATCTCCCACCCAGGACTGGCTGTGATGTACGAGGAATATCTGCAACAACATACTCAGTTCCTGAAACACCAAAACTAGCTTCGCTATTGTCTGTTTATTTGTTCATCTGTTAGGTGGGACCAACACTGACCACACATCAACAGGAAGTCATAAAGAGCAGTCCCCCTATTTCAGGACCTGGGATGTGTCCCTTTGTGTAGCACGGTAACATCTGCTTCTAATTGGAATGATTTATCAAAGTGCCCACCAGCGCGAACGGGTCAGCAACCACATAAAGCTAGCACAGGCACTTTCAGCGCAGAGCCTGGAAACAGTCTGGTCTTGTTGCTGTGCTCCCACCACACACTACTGTTTGTTTGTCATTATCACTGAGTGACCACAGAATGCAAAAAAAACCCCTTAAGTCGTGGTGAAAATGACATGGAGATATGAAACACAGCCTCTACCTCCGAAGACAGCACAGAAGACTTGGAGCCAATGGACACGCGGGCAATGACAAATACCCATGGGAGATGGTGTTTTCTGAGTCTTATATGAACTCAGCAAGCCTGCCAACTAAGCACATAAGTGCACATAAAAATGGGAGGGAGACTCTAAATCACTTCCTCAAGCTACAGCAAGATCGTGAACACCATTCGTGATAGATAGTATTCATCATGGCTCTCCTGTGCAGGGAACTGTCACAAACCTTTCCCATAAATCATCTCATAAATCCTGTGCAAGAACCTTATGAGGTAATCATTGTCATTCCAGTATTACAGAAGAGGAAACAGGCTTGTTGACAAGACAAGGCAAGACACTCTGCCCCTAAGTGAGAAACTGAGCTCTCACTGAGATCAGTTCAACACCACAGCCTGGGCTCTTACATCTCATCCTGTTACACATACAGTATCATGGTATGCATTTAATTTTTTCTTTGCACCCTTTAAGTGTGATTTTGCATTGCCATTTAGCATTACCCAAATATAAACTATTTGGCACGACTGATTTCTGAGCATGTGATCTATGTCAAACATGTGGAGCAAATCAGGCCCATATGAGCAAAAGACAAAAAAGAAAAATCCCAGGTTATGGTTTTGTAGCACAGAATGACAATTAGCATTCCGGGAATCACCCATAGACTAATTAATCATGGATGTCACTGATCGCTTTAGGACACACGGGTAAGAGACTGCTTCTAATATCCAATTTCATATTAGGGAGAGTCCTTTTCATGATCCTAGTGGGAAACACAGGCATGAGAACATCTCCGTAATGGTATCAATTAATAATCTCACATGGAGCAATCTAAGACTTGAAAGTCTGAATGCTGTCCAGAAATTGGTCACTCACTTTCAAAATACCCAGTATAGGGTGTGTGGATTCTTAGATCCACCAGCAGCCAGCACTGACGTTCTCTGACATGGCTACTGTCCACAGGTCACCGTCCGGGAGAGTCACTACAATACACCATTTGGGACCTGGTTTAACAATGAGCATGCGCGTGTGCTGATCTGCCCACAGATCTGCTTCCCAGATGCCCCACTGGCAAAGCCCGGGGGCCTTTTCTTCATTAACTCTCTGCTCCTGCCTTCCAAGGTAATTCCTTCCTCTCCTCTCTCCTGATCCGCCAGCTGCAAACAAGATTCTAGCCAAGGAATAAATAAGCCTCCCAGAATGAATCAACTAGGATACAGGGGAGAACACACAAAAGTTCTGTATGGTTTAGCTAGAAGACAGGAGGGGCTGCCTTCTCTTGGACTGGTTGAGAGCAAAACAGTAAGGTCAAGGGCACACGGGGAGGAAGAAAATAAGGCAACCCATTGCTGCTGTGAAGAAACCACCCTTATCCCTTTCAAACCTTCCTTTTGAGTTCATTTTGTTCTGGGTAGCTTTCATTGCAGGAGAACTTGGGGAAAAGTTCTTAGGTACCTAGATCAGTGTCTTCCAACTTAAACAAGCAGAGTAAGGACACAATAAGAATTTTTGAGTGAATGTATGTGGGATTATTTTAAATCAGTAATAGCATGTTTTAGTCCCAAAGTCTTCTGAATCAGTTAATGTTTGGGGGTCAATAACTCAGTAAAAATTAACCCCATATGGTGTGCCTAGAGGACTCCCAGGGTCCCTTCTCAGGTAGAAGAGGATTCTGTGCCCCCAAAGTGCAAAGAGAGGCAGAGAGACGCATGCTTGTGAACTAGTTCAACATGACCATTTGCGGCAGAAGCAGGCATGTGCACAGCCTGTGAAATGGTTGCGCATGACCGGATGTTCCACCTTTATGACACGTGGTGGGGCATGTTTACTAAGATGTGTCCTATCTGGGGTAAATGCTCCCTTTTGTTTCAGTTGCCACCCAATGACAAATGACACCACTGGTGAAGCCAGCACAGGACTTGCACCTGACATAGATCATTTTATCTTCTCTGTGCTTCTCCATGTTCAAGGTCTGTGGGCATTTCCAATTGGGAAGTACAATTTGATTTTTTATTATCATCACCATTCTCAAAGAACAAATGACTTGGTATTTTTATTTTTAACTAAATGTATTTGTGTGAGAGAGAGAAAACACATGCATGTTCACGTGCCACTGTGTACATGTGGAGGTTTCTCTCCTCCCACCATGTGGACCCAATCCACATGGTTAGGGTTGGAAGCAAGTGTTTTACTCAGTGAACTCTCATTGGCCCAGGGTGAGGTAATTAAATTTGTTAAAAACAAAAACTTAACATAATACTTAGGACACAGTAAGTTCTGTATGTGTCCTTGCTGGCTAGATTTTACCATGCTATCCATGATTCTAGGAGAGAAAAGAAACCATCAGCCTTCCCCAGCTTACAAGCTTACCTGGGAGTGACCTTTGATAACTGACCTGGCAATAGATGCCCAAATGGCTCAAAGTAACCAGTTGATTTGTGGCTGGATTTAAGGCCCGACCCACAAGCTAAAACCCACAGTTATCAGAAACAAGAATGTGTGTCTCAAGAGCTCATGGGCCCAAGAGGAGAACATACATCTGCTTCTCTGCTACACAGGCCGAGGATTAAACCAACTCCGAATGGCTTATGATGACACAGATGGGTCAGCCCATCACTTAACCTTCCTCAACAGAACTTCTTTTCACTGTAGGTGGTGATTAGCATAGAGACGCATGATCTCTTTGGGGCAGAGAATTGGAGGCTATAGAATGCTCTGTCCTGAATGGGACATCTTTATCACACCCTGCCAAGGTTCAGGGACCATTGCCGAAGAGGGGCAGAAAGAGTTCACGAGCCAGGGTCAGTGGCTCGTGACTTATTTCAGGAAAGAAATAAGATAGTTGCCCATGTGGGCTTGCAGCAGCAGTGCAAGCATGCGCAGACCTGCACTAGTTGAGGCCAGACAAGGTGCCATCGCGGAGAGTGGAGATGGTGACAAAGTTTCACCCCAGCGGAGGAACTGTTGCCAATTGACTGCTGCTGGGAAAGAGTCAGTTTTCTTTAAGGGTGTGTGTGATCCCTGCCCAGTAGATTGACTACACTCCAGTAGAAGGCCACACATTAGTCATATATGAGCAGGTTGTATTTACAGTTAATAAATTTATATTCATTTATAGTTGATAAATATATATATATCAACATTTAAAGTAAAAGAGGACATGAAGGGAGTGTGGCACATAGAAAGGGTTGGGGGAGGCAAGAAGGAAAAGGGAAATAATGTAATTGTATTATCAATACAAAAAATAAAAATTATAATATAATAAAATAGTATATGGGCAGCACATTTTTTTAATTTTTATTGAGCTCTACATTTTTCTCTGCTCCCTTCCCTATCTCTCCCATCCCCTTCAACCCTCTCCCAAGGTCCTTATGCTCCCAATTTACTCAGGAGATCTTGTCTTTTTCTACTTCCCATGTAAGTATCTCTTAGTGTCCTCATTGTTGTCTAGGTCTCTGGGATTGTGCATGTAATAATTATCTTTCTGTATCTGGGTTTCCTCAGTCAAAATGATGTTTTCTAGCTCCATCCATCTGCCTGCAAAATTCAGGATGCCGTTATTTTTTTCTGTCATATAGTACTCCATTATGTAAAAGTACATTTTCCTTATCCATTCTTCAGTCAAGGGGCATTTAGGTTGCTTCCAGGTTCTGGCTATGACAAACAAAGCTGCTATGAACGTAGCTGAGCACCTGTCTTTGTGGCACGATTGAGCATACTTTGGATATATGCCCAAAAGTGGTATTACTGGGTCTTGAGGAAGGTTGTTTCCTAATTTTCTGAGAAATCGCCACACTGACATCCAAAGGGGATGTACCAGCTTGCATTCCCACAAACAATGCAATCCCTTTACCCCTTTACACCACAACCTCTCCAGCATAAGTTGTCATCAGTGTTTTTGATCTTGGCCATTCTTACAAGTGTAAGATGAAATCTCAGAGTTGTTTCTATTTGCATTTCTCTGATGACTAAAGATGTTGAACATTTCCTTAAGTGTTTTTCAGCCATTTTAGATTCCTCTGTTGAAAGTTCTCTGTTTAGGTCTGTACTCCATGTTTTTTATTAAATTATTTGTTCTTTTGATGACCAATTTCTTGAGTTCTTTGTATATTTTGGAGATCAGACCTCTGTCTAATGTGGGATTAGTGAAGATCTTTTCTCATTCTGCAGGCTGTTGTTTTGTCTTGTTGGCCATGTCCTTTGCTTTACAGAAGCCTTTCAGTTTCAAGAGGTCCCATTTATTAATTGTTTCTCTCAGTTTCTGTGCAGCTGGGGTTATATTTTGGAAGTGGTCTCTTGTGCTAATGTGTTCAAGTATACTTTCCACTTCTCTTCTATGAGGTTCATTGTGGTCGACTTTATGTTGATCCATTTGGACCTGCGTTTTGTGCATGGTGATAGATATGGGTCTATCTTCATTCTTCTATATGTTGATATCCAGTTATCACCATTTATTAAATATGCTTTCTTTTTTGCATTATTTTTGAAGGTGTGTGGATTAATATCTGGGTCCTCAATTTGGTTCCATTGGTCTTCCTGTCTGTTTTTATGCCAATACCAGGCTGTTTTCAGTACTGTAGCTCTGTAGTAGAGTTGAAGTCAGAGATTGTGATGCCTCCAGAAGTTCTTTTATTGTACAGGATTGTTTTGGTTATCCTGGCTTTTTTGCTTTTCCATATGAAGTTGAGTACCATTCTTTCAAGGTCTATGAAGAATTTTTCTGGGATTTTGATGGGCATTGCATTGAATCTGGTAAGATTGCCATTTTTACTACGTTAATTTTACCTACCCAGGATCATGGAAGATCTTTCCACTTTCTAATGTCTTCTTCAATTTCTTCAAAGACTTAAAGTTCTTGTCATACAAATCTTCTACTTGTTTGATTAGAGTTACTCATATATTTTATGCTTTTTGTGGCTATTGTGAAGAGTGATGCCCCTCTGATTTCTTTCTCAGCCCATTTACCATCTGTGTACAGGAGAACTAGTGAGTTTTTGGATTAATCTTGTATCCTGCTACATTACTGAAAGTGTTTATGAGTTATAGATGTTCCTTGGTAGAATTTTTGGGGTTGCTTATGTAAACTATTATATCATCAGCAAATATTGAATGTTTGACTTCTTTTTTTGTGGTTTGTATCCCCTTGATCTCCTTTTGGTGTCTTATTGCTTTAGTTAGGACCTCAAGACCTATATTGAATAGATATGGAGAGAGTGAACAATCTTGTCTTGTTCCTGGTTTCAGTGAGATCACTGGGAGTTTCTCTCCATTTAGTTTGATGTTGGCTGTTGGCTTGGACAGTACAAATTTTATTTGTAGGAGGAGTTAAGTAGGTAGAGGAGGGGGAAGTTGGGTGAGGGGAAAATATGATTAAATATATTTTATGAAATTCTCAAAGAACTAATAAAAGTGAGAAAAATAAATATGTAAAAAAAATAAATAGCCAGGGTCATTTTGCACATCTTAGCTACAGCATCAACATCAGGCCTGGCTACCTGTCTGGCCTCATCTCTTCACACCCTCTCACCTGCATTCTCAGGGCTGGCTGCTCCCTCCGCAGGGATTTCCATCACCCACCTCTCCTCTAATGCTGCCTCATGGATTTTCCTTTATTTACCTTTCCTTGTCCTTCAGATCTCTGCTCCTCAGAGGAGCTTCCTGTGGTCCATCTACATATGAAAACTGTTTCCACCTACCCTGCCATCAAGTCACTTCCTGGCATGCCATTCTCACTTCATTGCCCAGCTACAAACCTTCTTCCTTCCCAGGACTGTCCTGTTGATATACCTCAATACAACCTCCCACCTCCTTCCACCAGAGCATAAGTTTACTGAGAACAGGAGAATCTTGTCTGAGGCTAATTCTCCCAAAGTCCCGGGATGTATCTGGTCTCCCTCTGGCTACCTTCTGGCACGCCAAAAATTATAAGGTATGGTTCCCAGCACTGCATGTATTCAAGACCAAGACTCATTGGAGATACGACTGGCCTCTATCAGCAGTGCAGCCTGAGATCAGAAAGCAACATCACAGTTCTCCTAGTAACTTACATTCTACTTTCAACAGGAATCCCTGAGTGGCCTCTTCTGCTCCCAGACAGAATTTCCCTTCTGTATTTGTGATTGCTCACAATAGCTTGTGGTTCTTAAATGTTATCTCTGTACCCATGCCTACTGTCACTGCAGCAGAACGTAAAAACAGTATGGCCACCAGTGACACAGGAACTTCCTGAGGATCTGCCTAAAACCCACCTCCTTTGCCCCCTCCAAGACTTCCCTGCCAAAAGATCTCTATCTACTGGCTTTAAAGTCTTACATTCACTCTACGACCCCCCAAACAGGACTCTGTTAAATGACCTAGTCTGCTTGGAGGTTCAATATCTGCACTAAACAGCACCTTCGTGCCCTGTGTGCTCCGTGCACCATCCCTGAGAACTACAGTCAGGCCCACACTTCAAACTTCAATCCTCCACTGTATTATCTACTTTCCTCACTACCGTAACCAAATGACTGGCAGAAAGCAACTTATGAGGATGTATCAGTTGCTTTTATGTTGCTGTGATAAAAAGCCATCCAGGGGTGTCCCTGAGAACCATTTGTGCGTTAAAAAAAAAAGACAGACTTCCTCCAGGGAAGGACAGGAAGGCCAACTCTGCTCTGCCTCGGGACTCCCATGAGCCATTGAGATATCTGTCTACAAGAGACACATCAAAAAGCTGAAGGGGGCCATGCCAAAGGAAGCTATTGGTGGCAAAATGGCCTACTGTTTTTATATTGACATTCATAGCTTTTTTTTTCTTCAGGGACTAGCTTTAACTAATTAATACATAATTGATATCTATTTTCTTTAGTACAATTTTCAGTAGCCTAAAGCTAAGATAAGAACACTTTTCAGCTTTTTGAGGCGTTGAGGATTTGACATACTACAAATGCATCTTTTGGGGTGAAAATATGAGGAATATGGTCACAGGGTCCGGAAACAATCAGAATCTGGAGATTTCAGCCTAAATATTTCACTTTTCTTCATCTGGCTATTAATTAAACCTAAAAATGGTAGGATTGACTCACCTGGTCCATGTTTAGTTTAGATGATAATAGTGGCGGTGGCACATGTCTGCAACCCAGTACTTGGCAAACGAGGCAAGCTGGTTAGCTCAAGGCTATATAGAAAGAGAACTTTGGGGGTGGGGGTTAAGACAGGGTTTCTCTGTGTAGCTTTGGAGCCTATCCTGGAACTTGCTCTGTAGACCAGGCTGGCCTCGAACTCACAGAGATCCACCTGCCTCTGTTGGGATTAAAGGTGTATGCCACCACCACCCAGCAAGACAGTTCTTTTTATTTATTTATTTATTTATTTATTAAAGATTTCTGTCTCTTCCCCACCGCCGCCTCCCCTTTCCCTCCCCCTCCCCCAATCAAGTCCCCCTCCCTCATCAGCCCAAAGAGCAATCGGGGTTCCCTGCTCTGTGGGAAGTCCAAGGACCACCCACCTCCATCCAGGTCTAAAAAGCATAAAAATCAAAATTAAATGAGAAGAAAAAACTAAAGTAAGGAAGGGAAAGGGAATTAAAAAGAGGTCCTGACTGACTGGAAAGAAGAAAAAAGGAAAAGGGAAAGTAATAGCCTGTATATTTTACAGAAACAATCTCTTTCTTTTATTAACAGGAGAGAAAAGAGTCATGAATACTTTAACTACCTTGGCTGATCGTCACTGTCAACCCAACTAGATTTGGAATCGCCTTGGAATCACACCTTTGGGTGTGTCTAAAAGGGTGTTTTCCCAAAAGTTTAGTTGATAATGGAAGACCCACGTAAATGTTCGCAGTACCGCCCATGGTTAGGGTCCCAGACTGCACAGAAGAAGACAGTGAGCACCGCCATCATCTCTCTGCTCGGGCTGCAGATGACTACGCTCCGGCTGCCATGACTTCCCTCAAGCCCTCAAGCCCTGAGCCAAAAGAAATCCTCCTCCCTTACCTTGTTTCTTGGCCAGGTATTTTGTCTTAGCTACAGGAAAAATGAATATGAGTTACTTTTTAAAAATATCAAGCAAAAAAAAACCTTTTTATTCCACCATTTAACAATTATTTAGTTGCCATTTATTCTCTGCACTAAATACTTTGAAAGAGATGCCAAGGTACATAATAAAATTTCTCTCTTATATGGAGAATTTTATAATTCTGCTATGAAAAATCCAAACATTCACAACAATGAAGGCCTTGTATATGACCACACAGTGATATGAAGTTGACAATTATGTTAACTATCTTCTTCTGCCTTACAAATCATTGCAGTTAGTCACCTAAGGCAGCACTCATGTTTGTTTGTTTGTTTTGAAGTTTCTATGAATCATGAACCTGGGCACAGTTTATCTGGGCTCCCTGTTCTCACCTTCTCAAGGTATAGTCACGGACTCAGCTGTATTTAGGGTCCCATCTGAGGAAGAATCTGCTTTAGGCTCACTGCTGTAGTTACTGACAGAACTCACTTCCTATGGAGTCAATAGAACAAACAGGATCCATTTCCAGACAGCAGTTAGCTGGATGCTGTGCTTGGGTTCTACAGCATGGATTTCACAGACCACAACTTGGCTCATCAAGACATTTGGAAGCTTCTTCCCATAAGACAGACACCACATCTCCTGTGGTATAAAAGAACTGAACCTCAAAACTGAGAAACACTATTCCCTAGCTTACTCAAGGGGTCAGGATCACACAAATGAATGAACAGAAGTCCTCTTGGAAGCTGCCACCACAATGTTTACATAGCGAAGCCACAGAAGACATAAATACTGAAAACATGGCATCGATTTGAGCTCTGCTAACATTTTTTTCCTTATAAGGTACCTAAAGAAGGAGAACTGGGGGCTGAAGATAAGGCTCACTTGGTAAGATGTTTGCTGCGGAGGCACAAAGACTGAAACCCTGATCCCAGCTCCCGTGGGACAAGCTGCATGTCCAGCGAACACCTGTAACCCAACTGCGAAGGATGCCGAGACAGGAGGCAGCTGGGGCATGCTGGCTTCTAGCTAGTCTACCTAGAAAATGAAAGCCCCAGGTTCACAGAGAGACTCTGCCTCCAAGGAGTGGTAAGAAAGTGATAGAGGAGGATACCCAATGCCTTCTTCTGACCTCTGCATGCAAACACGGGCAGACAAGCATGTACACACACTCACACAGACAGACCTAAAACAAATATGTGAGTGGACAAACGAAATTGGAGACTGATTGAGGCAAGTCACTGAAGTTGATCTCTGGCCTTCACATGCATGGATACAAACCCACACTAACAAGTATATACACACATACTATATATATGGAGAGAGAGAGAGAGAGAGAGAGAGAGAGAGAGAGAGAGAGAGAGAGAGAGAGAATTACTTTCATGAAAAAATCATGGAAGAAATAGTTTAATACTTGAGGTGATCATGTGTAAATAGAGAAGGGCTGTTTGGGTCCATGGTTACATGTCCCAGCCATGGTCAAATGGATACACTGCTCTTGGACTTTTGGTGACACAGCTTATAGTAGTGGTGAGCACAGAGTAGAACAGAACTGCTCATTGAATGGAGACCAGGAAGAGGAATGGACCGAGTTCCCAACGTGTCTTTCAATATTTCCACAGACACCCAACAGCACTATCCTGGAGACAAGTCTCCAACCAGGGCCTTTAGGGCACATTCCAGACCCAAATTATATCAAGGGGAAAATAAAGTAATCCTTGCTGCTTTATGGTTTTGAAAGGGTAAGATCTGTAATTTTACTATATATGTTCTCACCTGGAAAGAAGCCAGCAAGGGAAAGATAGAGGGATGGAGGAAGGGGCAAGAACACTGAGTAGTGCTCAGACAAGCAGTTGAGAAGACACTACCTAGCCACATCGCTCAAAGAGAGTGCTGTCCATATATCAGCACAGAAAGCATCAACCACCACAAGAGAATGGGGTGACTGTAGCAAACAAGAAAATGGCCAGAGTCAAGACATTTTCCCAAGTCATCAAAGGATAAAAACCCTCCTCGAGCCTGGGAATTCTATCTCAAAAAAAAAAAAAAAAAAAAAAAAAAAAAAGTGATGCAGCTAAACATTGAGCTATTGCTCAATGGTTAGAGCACCCACTGCCCTTGCATAGGACCAGGGTCTGGTTCCCAGCACGCACTCTGGGCAACTCACAGTCATCTAGAACTCCCTCTCTAGGGTATCAGTCGCCCTCTCCCAGCCTCCGCAGCATCTGAAGGCATGTAATACACACAAACTCAGTCGACACATACACGCATGCATAAAATAAGCCAGTAAATCTTTTAAAACACACACAAAAGGCACAAATAAAGAGGTGCACTTATATTTCCAGATGGTCTTGCTGTACCTTCTGTAAACGAATAATTCAAACTGTCCAGAGTACAGCACGTCTTTGAAATTGATATTTGAAAGCTAGTCTCTCCATTTCATTTGCTTCTTTCAGTGCTCTACAATGGCTAGAAAAGGCAAGGTGTACGGCTGACAAGTTCAAATGAGCCACACAGCCCCTATTTCTGTAAGAGGAAAGGCCAGAGGGAGCATCTGCTTCTCCTCCTCCTGACCCAAGTGATGACACACCGCTAAGATTTCTGTCCGAAGTAAGGAAGGAATCATGGCTGTGGCTGATCATTACCCTAGAAAGCACAATCCAAGTGTGAGGAGAGAAAGCCATAACTACCTTTCTTTTCACTACCAGATTTCACCAGAATAAAAAAAAAAATTCACTTGCATTGTAAATTACAGCTGTCCCTTTGCTCCATCAAACCAAAAGTACAGCTCAATAGCAGGAAGCGTGGGGGAAAGCAGTTCCCCAGGACTTAATTCTGTCTCCAGGTAGAACCTAGATCTGGCTTAGTAATGTTCTTATTAAATGTCATAAACTGTCACTTGCCTCCAGCTACCACACCCTAGGGGTGGGGCTAAGACAGAACAAAGTCAGCAGTGCAGACGCTGGGAGTCACACAAGTGGCAGAGCAGACTTGTTTATTGAGGGTGTTAGGCAGCCCCTTATACCCCCTCCCAGGACCCGGGGGCAGCAGCATCTGGAGCGCTGTGTTGTCTCTCTTCATTGGATCCAGCAATCTGATGTTACGGTTTCATAGGTCTCCTGGCTCCATGGCAGGCTCCCAACTGGAGGAGAAGTTGAAATCTGTTTATGGAGTAGGACTGAATAATTTAGAAATTTGTCCAACCAGGAGCCTTTAATGTATTGAGCAAGCTGTGGGAATTGCATACCAATAGCATCGTATCATGAACCATAAGAAGTTCTTGAGCCTATAAAGCCTCCGTGGACCACGAAACCACCTTGTCGAGCATTTCCACAGTAGTAGCTGTTAGTGTCAGAGCAACAGCAGCCATATTCACCCCGGCAATACAGGCAATGATGACCGTGACAATGGCGGTAGTTAGACCAAAATTACACTTGAGCCAAGCCAGTGCTTGCGATTGGGTCTATGCCATGATGGTTTCAGCATGAAAGTGGATGGCACTGACAACAGGTACCCAATAGCAGAAGGCTTACACACCAAGATGGAGCCAAACCAGCAGGCCGCCAAACAGTAAGCAGTCTCTGAACAATTTAGGTTACTATTGGAGACAGAAATGTTGGGTAGCAGAAAGAAAAAGGAGGGCAGATACATACAAGGTAGGCCTTCAGGTCATTAGCACTCTTATTTGAGGCTCCTTAATACGGGAAGGTAGATGGCCCATTCTCCACCGGAAGGAGGGCACTGTAACTTCCCTAATAATAAAGCAGGGAAAAAATGGAACAGAGGCGGAGACTCAGACAAAGAGAGGAAGTGTGTAGGCCATGGCCGAATGCCCACACAGTATCTCTGGACTTGGGTTCCACCTCCTGGGGTTCTGAAAGTCAGAGGTGTTCCTCCCTAACCACAGACAAGACAGATATGGAAAATGGAAGAGGAGCCCTCTTGCTTACCTTTCAAGGGCTGAAGAACATGGAATATTAAGGGACCAACTGACCAAGAAAACACCAAAGAGAGATGCTAAACTGTGCTGTGAGAGGAGAGGAGTGGCAGCAGGCGACTATCAGCTAGAGGAACAAAGTGAAACCACCAGGACCGTCTGCAAAAGAGCGAAAATCAGGGCCCAGAAAATGATTGAAGCAAACAAAAACAAGACCCTAAGTCACTAAGATAGCACAAAGTCAACAGTGCAGACTCTGGGAGTCACACAAGTGGCAGAGCAGACTTGTTTATTGAGGGTGTTAGGCAGTCCTTTATACCCCCTCCTAGGACCCGGGGGCAGCAGCATCAGAAACGCTATGTTCTCTCTCTCTCTCTTCATTCGATCCAGCCATCTGATGTTATGGTGTCACCCGTCTCCAGGCTCCAGATTGGCTCACAGGGAAGTTAGCAATGCACATGCTCTACTGGCCCCAAGAGGGTTTCCTCCCAGGTAGACAAAGCCTGTTATAGCCAGCTGTTGGCCTTCTTCTACAGTAAGTGCCTGCTGTTTTATTTTTACCATTTTGCCCATCTCTCCTCTTCCTTCACTCTTAAACAGTCTTCCAAAAGCATTGACTTCAAGTACACTCAAGAAAATATAGTGAAGGTGATATGTTTGTTAAATTCTAAGTCAAAATCCAGGTATATTCTTCTTCCTGGGAAGTGGCTCTCACCTCTTGGCAGAATAGAGGGGTTCTCTGCTGACGCTGTAAGTGCACTTAGTCCCCATACTGGAGAATATAGCAACTTCATTGGAAGAGGAGACTTTGCAAAGCATATCAGAAATACATACAAGCAAAGGCTTTAAGAGTTCCTATTTACCTTTGATGAGGGGTCCAGATAAAAGAATGGATCCCAAACTTAGTGAGCATCAGTATCCCTCTAGGAATTGTTTCGGTCCTGATATCCTGCCTACTATAAACCAGTTAGGTCAGAACCCAGAAAGGGGGTTTCAAAAGTTCCCCCAAGAAGACTCCCAGATACACGTGTCCCTCATCCATGAAGACAGCATTGTCAACTAGATCCTTTTACCTCCAGGTGAGCAACGGCGATGACCCCACCCTGCTAGAGCTATGTGTTTTACAGCTGAGCCAAGCAAGGCTGCCTGTATTTTATTTTATTTAATTTATTATTTTATTTTTATGTAGCCCAGTCCCACCTTTAACTTTACTCTCCTGTTTCAGCCCTCCTGAGCACTGGATCACAGCTGTGTACCGCCATGTTCAGTGGCTTAGTTACTTTCCTATTGCTGTGGCCTGGGCAACACCCTAAAGACAGTTCATTTCAGCCTGATTGTTCCACAGGGTTAGACTTGATAGTGGAATGGTGGTAGCAGGTGGTAGGCAGACATGGTCAGCTGGAGTAACAGCTGAGAACTCACACTTCAAACCACAAACAGGAAGCTGAGAGATCTATCTGGAGATGGTATGGGTCCTTTAAAAGCTAACCCCAGTGGCATACTTCTTCCATTAAGGCCACACCAGCTAATCCTCTCCTAAAGCACCACCAACCAAGGAGCAAGTATTCAAATGCTGGAGACTTGTGGAGGACATCCCATTCAAGTCGCAACACTGAACAAGGCATTTAAGGTTACTTACACAAGGTTACTTACACAAACACAGACACTAACAATTGCCTAGCCCACCAGCTCTGGGCACTTAAACACACCACTCTATTACTGGTTATCAATGTGCCAAGGATTAGGATACCGAACTCCAATAGGATGGCTCCACCTGCCACTGATGCATATATTCTGTGAAAGGAGCCGGGCACCAGGACATGCTTCTGATACAGCAGCCTAAATATTTTATCATACAATAGATAGGTGCTTGGGGTGTCCAGAAAAGGAGCATTTCACTCCAAAAAGAAGACATGGGGAGTGAGAGTAATGACCAGTATCCTAAGAACTGCTAAAGAGAAGTCAGTCTCTGGCCATGAGCAAAGGGTGTCCCAGATAGAAAAGAATGTAAAGGAACCGAAAGGTGTGAAAGTCCACGACGTGTGACACCCTGTGTTGTGGCTTGGGGAGATGCTGGAACTGAGTAAGAATGAACACAAAGTATTTGGAAGCAGATTTCAGGCTGCATTCTAGTGCTGGGTTTGATGCATCAGAACTGGACACACTGCTCTTACAGAAAGGGGAGTATAAAGGCTAATCAACCCAATTATAAAATAGGGCACTGAGCTGAACAGAGATCTCTCAACAGAAGAAGTTCAAATGGCCAAAAGACACCTAAGGTCATGCTCAACTTCCTTAGCAATCAGGGAAATGCAAATCAAGACAACTTTAAGATACCATCTTACACCTGTCAGAATGGCTAAAATCAAAAAATCCAATGATAGCCTTTGCTGGAGAGGTTGTGGAGAAAGGGGTACACTCATCCATTGCTGGTGGGAATGCAAACTTGTGCAACCACTTTGGAAAGCAGTGTGGCGGTTTCTCAGGAAATTAGGGATCAACCTACCCATGGACCCAGCAATACCACTCTTGGGAATATACCCAAGAGAGGCCTTATCATACAACAAAAGTATATGCTCTACTATGTTCATAGCAGCATTGTTTGTAATAGCCAGAACCTGGAAACAACCTAGATGCCCTTCAATTGAAGAATGGATGAAGAAAGTATGGAATATATACATATTAGAGTACTACTCAGCAGTAAAAAACAAGGACTTCTTGAAGTTTGCAGGCAAATGGATGGAAATAGAAAACACTATCCTGAGTGAGGTAAGCCAGACCCAAAAAGAGGAACATGGGATGTACTCACTCATATTTGGTTTCTAGCCATAAATAAAGGACATTGAGCCTATAATTCGGGTTCTTAGAGAAGCTAAATAAGAAGGAGAACCCAAAGAAAAACATATAGGCATCCTCCTGAATATTAACCTTCATCAGGCGATGAAAGGAGACAGAGACAGAGACCCACATTGGAGCACCGGACTGAAATCTCAAGGTCCAAATCAGGAGCAGAAGGAGAGAGAGCACGAGCAAGGAACTCAGGACCGCGAGGGGTGCACCCACACACTGAGACAATGGGGATGTTCTATCGGGAACTCACCAAGGCCAGCTGGCCTGGGTCTGAAAAAGCCTGGGTTAAAACCGGTCTCGCTGAACATAGCGGACAATGAGGACTACTGAGACCTCAAGAACAATGGCAATAGGTTTTTGATCCTACTGCACCTATTGGTTTTGTGGGAACCTAGGCAGTTTGGATGCTCACCTTACTAGACCTGGATGGAGGTGGGTGGTCCTCGGACTTCCCACAGGGCAGGGAACCCTGATTGCTCTTTGGGCTGACGAGGGAGGGGGACTTATTAGGGGAGGGAGAGGGAAAGGGGAGGCGGCGGTGGGGAAGAGACAGAAATCTTTAATAAATAAATAAATAATTTAAAAAAAAAAAGAAAGGGGAGTATAAGGGTCAATTTCACATCTTCTTCCAGTTCTAGGATACATTCTATCACTGAGCTACAACCCTACCTCAATTTCCATTGTAAAGTAGTAAATGTGAACATATTGACTAAGTCTGAGGATATGAATGCTAACAAAAGGAGTCTGAGAGATAAGTTACAAAGGGGAAGAAAGAGGTAATTGGAGATCTTAGGACTTGGGATTTGATAGTTCCTTCCTGACTGTCAAGGTTGTTCAACAAGGTGAATGAGCTGCAGTGAGGGAGCTGAAGTTCTCATTGGAAGAGCTCCAGTCTGGAAAAAGACAAAGTGTGTTTTAAAAATGCTGCAAGATCCCCGGCAGGCTCATAAAGCAGCTAGTCCCAGGCAGAGATGGCTGAAGGACCCTGGAGCAGTAGCTAATCCCAGGCGGGCTGGTGCATGGCGGGCGGGCTAGTCCCAGCAAGGTGGGCATGAGCAGGCAGAGGGTAGAAGGCACATGGGCAGGCACATCATACAGAATAGAATTGGATATTTATTACTTAGAAGAGAGAGGAAGAAAGAGAAGAAGAGGAGAGAGACAGAGAAGGGCCTGAGAGAGAGACATGAATGCACACCAAGAGGGATAGTGAGAATCTAAGATGGCGGGGGAGGGGGCCAGGGGTCACCAGGAGTGAGCATGGCTTGTCTCTTAAAGAGACGAAAACCATAACAGTGTATACATGGCCCTTCATGGGAGAACCTCCAAATTCCCAGGGCAAAGTGTGCTGATTGTCAGAGATATGTCAGAGTCTTGGATGCAGCTGCTGCTATAAAGAACTTGTCCAGGAGCCTCCTTGATATTCTCAAACTAGAGCACCTCTTGGATGACTGCTGTAGATGTGCATGTGTGCGAGTGTGTGTGCATGCATGCAGCATGGGTTTCCGGGAATTGAACCTAGAACCTGCTACACTATCCCACAGGTACTCTCCTCCTGAGCTAGCTTTATCTACAGCCTCCTCAACGCCCCCATCATTTTCACTTTACTTACATTTTTTGAGACGTGATCTCACTGTCTGTAAGACTGACCTTGAATTTGTCTTATTCTGTTGAGTAGCTGGGATTACAAGCCTGTGGCACCAACCTTGATGGCTGCTGAATTCTTGATGGTGTGTTAGGAAGACTCTTTCACAGCGACTGAAATGTTACTTTATACTCCAGTGCCATTCCCAGGGCTCCTGATCCAGGGAAGAGTTGGCTGTGATTCTCAGCCCAAGAGGGGTAGGAAGCTCTGCAACTTAACTCAGTCCATTTTATTTCTCCAGCAGTATTTGGTGGCTCTGACAGTGGGGGGAGGGGTATTGGTGTGGTGACCTGGGGGGTAGAGACGTTGAGGTCTAAATCTTCAGATCATTTTTGCAGTCGAGATTTCTGGCGATGAGCCACCCTAAACAACTGACTGTAAAGGAGCAGACTACTCTGGGGCAGTCCATAAGGGAGCATCTCCCTGGAGAGGACACCCCACTCCTTGAAGAACACAATGAGCATTGCAGTGTTTAAAGCTAAGAAGTGAATTTTGCTCCCTAAACTCTACCAATTCTATTCCACTTTCCATAAGTGTCCCTTAAAAAAAAAAAAAAAAAAATCTGACAAACGCTTAAACTTCTACCAGAACAGAGAGGTGCAATCAAAGTGTGCTCCACCAACAGGGTTCACACTTGCTAATGATTAACTCCCTTTGACACCACAGCAGTTGTAGAGGCAGAGTTAAACAAACAGCTTCAGGGGGCCTAGAAATGACTTACAGGAGACTGGGCCAGGGGACTTGGAGACTCTCCAGGGCCGTTTCCCTAGTTTAGACTTGTCTTGAGGGCCATTTCCATTTGGAGACCTGAAGTTCTGAAATTCCTTCCTCTTCCTGGTTCAACAAAACTAATTTATTGACCCTCGGGGCACAGTCAAAGACATCTGTTAAGGCTGGCGTTTCCTTGACCTGTACAGTGAATTCTGTTGAGCTAAACGGTCCGCCTTTTGTGCTTTGCAGCTTTTCATCTACAGTGTGCATGCTTCCTGACAGGCTAAAGGAAGTGCCTTATTATAAAGTTGAGGGGGGAAAAGAGTTTAACTTCTTTCCATCAGAACCGCTTCCCTGAGGTGTCTCATCCATGGAGCCTTCTGTATCACAAAGCTTGGGGTAAACATCCCCGAATCCTCTCTTTACCATATCCAAGGAAAAAAGATGGCTTACTCAGCAGCAACCTTTGTGCTCTGAGTGGAGAATATGAGCCCTGCACAAATGTGAGAAAATTCCTCTCTGCAAGCCAGACAACTGTTTTATGAACACTGCCTCGTGGTCCAGGTTCACCTTGGATGAAAGAAATAATAAGACATAAACAAATTTTGAAACCCAGGAAAAAGGAAGAGAAATGCACACACTCCAGCCAGGATATGCCTGGCAAGTCTCAAAAGTGGAGATGAGAGAGACCAAAGGAGGATTGCATGCTTGCTGAACTCCAAATGAGAGGTTCACTGAGGCAGACCTCCTCCGCTTCAGCTCCGATTTTCTCTTCACTGTCTTTACCTAAAGGAAGCTGTCTGGAGAGAGAACCTGAAAAGAGACTAGGGGCAGTTCTTCCCTGTGCTAAGGAGAAAGGAGAGGGAATTTGCATGAGAATGGGGGTGGGCTACAAAGTCATTTATTATATCAAAAAGAAAGAAAATATGAAGGAAAGAAAGGAAGGAAGCTGTTTATCTCCAAATGAGAGATTTCTTTTTTAGTATATCCAGATCAAAAGGAGAAATAATTCCAATTTGTTTATAGAAAATATAGATTTGCCCAGGGGTTAGGATAAATTGAGATCTAAACTGCACATGGGATTTGAGGCTGCACACCTTATAATAATGCTAGCCCGTTTGTGGTTTCTTTAATACAATGTCCTCAGACCTTTCAAAGCCAGAATAACTGCACACTGTAGGAGGGAGATTAAGCTGTTTGATCAAGGATAGGAAGAGATGTTTTCCCACTGAACTCTGGGAGAAGCCAGGATGTTGAAGAACATGACAAAAAATATACTTAGGTCTATGTAGAAGAATTCCAGAAGTGACTACCTTACACTTTCTGTTAATCTATCTGGCCATTTAAAATATGGGTTATAAACCAGGCGTGATGGTACATGTCTTTAATCTCAGCACTCAGGAGCCAAAGGTAAGTGAATCTGAGTTTGAGGCCAGTCTCATCTACAGAGTGGTTCCAGGACAGCCAGGGCTACAAAGAGAAACCCTGTCTTGAAAGCCAAATGTGTGTGTGTGTGTGTGTGTGTGTGTGTTTACATATATATGTGGAATCTAGTTAATGTTTCTGTCACTGTGATAAAAACACTCTGACCAAAAGAAACTTGAGGGGGTATTTTGCTTAACTTTCAGGTCATAGTCTATCACTGAGGGTAAACAGGGCAGGAACTCTCTCTCTCTCTCTCTCTCTCTCTCTCTCTCTCTCTCTCTCTCTCTCACACACACACACACACACACACACACACACACACACTTGAAATAATGGAGGCTGGTACATAGGTTCATGCTTAGCTAGCTTTTTTATACAGCCCAAGACCACCTTTCCAGGGAATGGTGCCGCCCACATTGGGCTGGGTCCTTCTACACCAATCAGCCACCATTTCAACCCCTCTCTGGGATTCCCTTCCCAGGTGACTCTGCTGCAGCAAGTTTACAGTTAAAGCTAACTAGGAAAGATTGTTTCTTAATGCTTGATGAGAAAGAATTTACTTTCTGATCTTTTCTGAATCTAATAAAAAGAAACAAAAGTATTCATCCATAAAACACGATCATGCTTTTTAGCATGTTGTCTACAGTGTAAAATGGCGTTCATAGAGAAAGAAGAAACAAAGCCTGTTATGCCTTAAATTAAATTATGGCTTAAATTAAATAACGATAATAAAAATTCATAATAAACATGATCAAAGATAAAACACATCCCTTTGGTGGGCTGTTTTCTTTTGGTTTCTAGAAGTAAAATTCTCGGACAATCCCACACTATAAATATACCTATAAATATTTTAGTAACTACAAAGATTGGGCCTAATTTACACACAGTGAGCACAGCTGTTGGCTCTGGGGAATATGACCCACACACTGATGTTCCTGGGTACTCTCCACCACAACAGAAGCATCCAGCAGAAAGGACCAGGACTCTCCTGTCTTCAGTGCTGAAGTCCATCGAACTAAGAGTGGTACCAGAAACTGCTTAGGTGTTTAAAAATACTTCACCCATCTGTGGTGGCAAAGGAATGTCTGGATCTGCTTTCATGCACTGCCCAGAGAGGCAACATAAGGGAGTGCTACCCAGAGAACTCAGGTAAGGAGCAGGTCAGACTGTCAAAGGCGTGAAATAAAGATGAATCTGACTGATGGTAACAGATGTCCATGAAGACTCCATGTTGGATTTCTGTGACTCTTGAAGCCATAACAAAGGTCAACAGACTAGGTAGCTGGAGCAGCAGAAAGGTTTTCCCCTGTGTTTGAACTATGGAGGGTCAAGACCAAGGTACCAAGAGTGTTGGTTTTATCTAATGCTTCTCTCCTCAGCTTCCTCTCCACTTTATCCCTCCATCTTCCATTGGCATGTATCTGCATTCCTCTTCTTTTTTTACACACTCTGTGTGTGTGTGTGTGTGTGTGTGTGTGTGTGTGTGTGACTTATACTATGGTTCACATGTCAGAGGATAACTTATGGAAATCAATCCTCTCTTTTCATCCCTAGATTCAAAGTCAGTTGCCTTTACCCAATGAACCCTGTTCTCCTGTTCTTTTAAAGGTACATGCCATATTGGGCACACCTGAATGACCCATTTTTATCTGATTGCCTCTTTAATGGCATTATATTTAAATACAATGCAATCGCATTCTAAGGCACTCTGGGTTAGGACTTGAGTGTATGAGTCAGAGGGCACACAATCCAGGCCACAGTTAGCAGCTGGACATTCTAGTAAGAGAGCAAAGAATAATTAAGCCAGTGCAGATAGTTGTGTAGCCAGAGTCACTCTGCAGGGTGAGGTATTATAATTATTGAGCACGTGAGACCGCATCTCAGAAAAAGAGGAATTATGAGCACACAACTCTTAAGAACTGTGGTTCATTTGAAACAATTTAATTTGCTATCCATACATCTAAAAAGTATGAGCATTTGAGATGGAACACCAAGCCCCTGCTTATTGTGACTATTATCATATCTTTCCTCCCCTTTCTCCTCTTCTGCTTCCTTCATCTCTCCTTCCTCCTCCTCTTTCTCCTTCTGCTCCTCCATTTTCTTTCTCTTCTTTTCTTTCTTTCCTCTTCCTCTTCTTCTCCCCGTCCCAGTCTCTTTCTTTCCCATACACACACAGTCTCACATTAATATCTAAATTATTTTAGAGATTTCAGAACTATAAATAATCATGTCTCAATATTTCCAATATTTCTCCATGAAGAAGAGATTAAGAGTTTGCTGATCAACATAAATATATCTTATCACTAAGCTGCACATAGTGCTACACACTTGTAAACCCTGCCTAGGGAGACAGAAGCAGAAAGATCTGAGTTCAAGGACAGCCTGGGCTACAAGTGGAGACTTTATCTCTAAAAGAAGGAAGGAAGGAAGGAATTTTTAAAATTTCAAGGTAAAACTCAGATATAAATTGCCCTTCTTTGTAATTTCCATTAACAGCCTTTTTAGTCAGCTAGTGTTTGTATTTAGTGCATTGTTTCTCTCTGGCACTTTCTGATGGTGTTTACCAAAGCTCTGCATTCTCCTGATACTGCCAGTTTCGCTTAGCACAGAAGGGTATGGGAAAATGTGCAAGCAAGAAGTCAGATACATACCACCATTTAAAAGTTAACTCAGCTCACATCAATTGCTGGTCATGAGTGGCTGGGAGGGGGAGTATCTCAAAGCTGACCCTCAGTTTGCAGAGGGACGCTTCAGCCTTGCAGACAGAGCTATGGGTTGTAAAGCAAAGAAACCCACTGATAATAGTTAATCCTTGAGCTGCTGAGAAAGCTGCTGACAGCCTGCTCATTCTCCTGGGCTTACAACTTTCTTTATTTATACATCCTTACTTCTGGAATCTACATTTCTATATTCCTTTTTTTTTTTTTTTTTTTTTTTTTTTTTTTGATTTTTCAAGACCCGTAGCTTTTGGTTCCTGTCCTGGAACTAGCTCTTGTAGACCAGGCTGACCTCGAACTGCCTCCCAAGTGCTTGATCAGCCTGCCTCTGCCTCCCAAGTGCTGGGATTAAAGGCATGCGCCACCACCGCTCTGCCATTTTTATATTCTTATTCTTGGACTCTTCACACTCGTTTGTGTTTTCCAAGACTGGGTTTTCTGTTTAGCTCTGGTGGTCCTGAAACTCACTGTGTAGATTATACTGGACACAAAGATCTGCCTGCCTCTGCCTCCCTGAGATTAAAAGCATGTGCCAGCAAACTAATTTTTTTTTTCAAAGAAATTCAGGAAACCTGTTTCCTTGGAGTCAGATACATGAAATGTAGTTTAGTTTTTGTCCTTGCTTCCCTTTTCACTATTAATTCATTAAATAATAAGCATGTATTGAAAACACTGAATTTTAGGAGCGGTGCCAGACATTGCAGTAGCTCCCTGGAGGCACTCAAGGAGACAAGAAAGGAAAGTGCACGGCTAGGCAAGCAACAGACAAAAGTCGTGCTGACACTATGATGAATATTTTCATGTGTTAAGTTGTGTCTACCAAACCTTTTAAAATATTTGCTGGTGGACTACACAAACCCCAATAGATGGCCACACACCCATGGGCACATGGCAATAGTCATTGAACTCGGGGAATTATAAACAACAATACAAAATAGAGAGGGCATGAAGTTGGCGGAAGAAATGGGTGAGGACAATGGCAGTGTTGGAGAGAGATGGTAGTGAATAGATATGATCAATTATATATAGTATAAATATATTTGAATATATAAATATATTTGAAAGAATAGTATTTTTTAAATGTGCTCAAAAATTATTTGCCTGTTTCTAGGAAAGTATTTTAATGAGATTAACAAATAGATCACAGAACTTTGAGTAATGAAAATAACCCAGCATCATGGAGAATTATTCTGTCAGCTGAAGGTTTTGGTTGTTGTAATAGGGTTGCTTGTTTGTTTTTCAGCTGCTCAGACTCCCAAAATAGTCACACAGAAACTGTATTAATTAAATCACTGCTTGGCCCACTAGCTCTAGCTTCTTATTGGCTAACTCTTACATATTAATTTAACCCATTTCTATTAATCTACATATCACCATGTGGCTATGGCTTACCGGAAAAAGTTTCGGCATCTATTTCTGGTGGGGCTACATGGCTTCTCTCTGACTCTGCCCTCTTTCTGCCAGCATTCCGTTTAGTTTTCCCTACCTAGCTCTGTTCCTCTATAGCTCTACTATAGGCCCAAAGCAGTGTTTTAATTAACCAATGATATTTGTAGCATACATAAGGGCATCCCACATCACTACCCTTTTCTGTTTAAATAAAAAGGAAGGTTTTAACTTTAACATAGTAAAATTACATAAAACAGATATCAAGCAAGAATTGCAGTTACAATATTTATATCTACTTTATCTTTTTTCACGACTAAGGAAAACTATAACTAAAAATTCTTCAATCCCATCAAAGATTCCAGAATTATATAATATTACCCAAGTAAATAAGAACTGCATTGTAAACAACTTTCCAAACTCTAGAAATGACAAAGACATCTCACTGCCTGGACAGTCACCCAAAGTTTTTCTGTATCATTAGGGCATCCATCTTCAGCCTACAGGTCCATAGTATCCAGCAGACTTTTCAGTCACTTTCTTCTGTATCCTGCAGAATATCTTGTAGACTCTTTTATGAAGCAGGAACCCTGAAGGACTGTAGGCAACTTTAGCAGTCATTTTTCTGTGGATCCTGCATGTCCAGTTCATCAAGCAGTCAAAGCAAAAGCAGTTTCTTGCCCAAATGGCTAGCAAACTCCATAAGGAACATCTTCGATGCCCAATTTCCTCTTGAAGTAGCTTGGTGTTGCCAGGAGCAGATGTGTATGTGTATGTACATACATGTACATACAAACATTATACTGGTTCTGTCTCCCTGAAGGACCTGACTAATAGAATATGTGTAGTTATAATCTCCTCCTCCCAAAGAATAGATGATCAGGCATCTGAGATGTATTTGAAGAAGAGAATTTTTTTGTAAAACTGAACTGGGGACTAAACAAGGGATCCTGTTTTCCTAAAGCAGTGTCAATCAACTCACCCAAGCATACTAAGATGACACAGATTTCATCAAGGATTATTTATTCTTAATCATATGTTTCTATTTTGCCAATCATAACAAATATTAGCACAAGCATGCTAGATATTCCCTGAGGCTATGATTTATATGTGAAAATATACACACATACACACACACCATAGGCTCATGCATTTGAATACTTGCTGGTGGTATTATTTTGGAAGGTTATGGAAACTTCCAAACATGGGTCCCTGTTGGCAGATGTAGAAATATAGAAATGTTTGGGGCAAGGCCAGAAGATTCTCATACCTATGCACAGTCTCTCTGCTTATTAAAACCAGATTCCGCACACCTGAACTTCTGTGGAGCCAGCCATTCCCAAGTTTTCAGTGCCCAGGCAGACAGTATCTCTTCAAATACAAGCCAAAAGAATCCCTTTTTTCTTAGAGCTGTTTCTGTCAGGTGCTGGTAACAATGACTCAACAGAGCTTCATACAGAAAATCAGTACTGAGGCCATTGCGGTGATGACCTAACCACGCAGTCCTTGTGCCTCTGGAATGGAATGGTTTGCAAAAAAAATATAGAAAATTTGGAGCTGTAAGTTAGAGAAGTTCCAGAATGTGTGGCAAAACTGAACTTAGTAGGTGTTGATGGGGGAGAACGAAGACCACAATGCCAATAGAACCAGATAGCAAGTGTACTGAGATTTTCGACTGGGCACTCCTTTGGGAAGTGGGCTACGGGCTATTTATATTACACTCTAAAAAGGGATGTGACACCGGTCTAGCCACATTCTGAAATTTTGGGTAAAGCTAAATTAAAAAAAAATGACAGATTTTTTTTGGGGGGGAGGTAGAGGAAATTTCAAGATAACAAAGCTATTGTGTGAGGCAGTGGTGGTGTTGAGAGCCAAAGTTATATCTTAAGTTTTAATTACTTATGCCTAAGAGATCCATGAAACAAAACTGCCTCTGATCTATAAGCCCCTTGCCCAAAGGTGCATAGTTCCTGAAATGCTGGAGGCTGTTGTTTATGGGAGATAATGAGAGACATGTTTTCACTCCCCTAAATAAGTGTGTTTGACCCATCTACACATTACGTGTGGGCAGGAGGTTCATGGACAGGAAATATGTTGGGATGTCCCTGATTGGATATAGGCTGGAAATATGTATGCATGAAATACATCAGGATGTGTGCTTGTCCCTGATTGGACCTGATGATTGGCCATTTTCTGGAAACTCAGAGGTGGTCCTGGCCCACAAGTTAATTAACCGACCAGTATCTAATTAAAGATTGCTTCCAATTTGTCTTTAAACTGTGGTAGTTGTCTTACTCTTGACTGGAGGGACTAACGGTGACAGAAACTTCATTTCTAAGGAAGGACCCTGGGATGTTGGAGAGTTCAGCACTGTGAAGTGCTGACTGAAGAAAGCTGCAGTCAGGCGCAGAGTGGAGCTGGCTGCACTCAGGTGGCAGAACTGTAAGAACAGAGCTACCCTCGTGTCAGAGCCCAGATGATGCCACCATGAGCCCCACGCTCAGGCCAGCCACTCATGGACTCGGTGTTCACCTTGTTGCTTTCTGTGGTGTTTGGGTGTGCTCTTTCCTTGATACAGCCCCACTTCCCTCTTTCCAAATGAGAATGTTTACTCTTTTACTGTATTTTGAAAGAATACAATTCACTTTTTTGTTTGTTTGTTTTAGGCCACTCACAGTTTAGAAATTGCCTTGGGTCTCAGAGAAGACTTTGAACTTTGGACTTTACACATCTTTGGAACTGTGAAACTATGGAGACTTTTGCAGTTGGACTGAATGCATTTTGCATTACAAAATAGGTATAAGCCTATGAGGGTCAGCACAGAATGTCATGGTTTAAAGGTAAACTGTCCCCCAAGATCATGCGTTTATACTAGAAACTGGGCTTCTAGCTGGTGGCACTATTCTGGGAGACTATAGAAACATCTATCTGTACCTGGGGTCTCGTGGATGGCATAGAACCACAAGGATGATAGAGCCTCATGGGTCTAGACTGGTCTGTCTCCTGGTCCATGCCACGTAACCAGCAGCTACTTCCCCTCCTGCTTTTACAGAGGACCTGGTTTGGTTTCCAGCACCCACATGGCAACTTATCATCTAACTTTTCAGTTTCAAGGGGCCTAACATCAGACCATGCTGGCAGGGAAATCACAGCAGCAGAATTTTCATAGAACTCGTCTCGTGATAGCCACGATTCACAGCAGAGAGCGAGAGCAATGGCTTAGCTCACACTTGTGTTCAGCTTGCCTCTCTGTTTTAGACATTGCAGAATCTCCTGCTCAGGGAATGATCCCACCCACAACTGAAACAGACACTTCTCCATCAGTTAATTAAATCAATCAAGACAACTCACCCATGGACAGCCTCGGAGGCTAACCTTCATCTAGACAACCCCTGACAGGTGCGCCAGAGCCCACCTCCTAGTTGAGGAGTGGCAGCTGATAGTAACCATCACAGTCACTGTGTTTCTAAAACCGTTCCTCCATAAAAGGAGAAATTCTTCTAAGTAGGAAAAGTAGTTTGAAAAAACAAATAGAAGGCAAGCAGTTTACACAAAATGAAATGGTAGGGAATATTCTTTATATGTTAGTAATTTCAGCCAATAGAAATGGATCAAACCCAGCAGGGAAAATAAAAATTCTCAGATCAGACAAGTTCCATTCATGGAAACAAAAGATTGTAGAACAAGATAAATAAATGCTATCCAAAGAAAACCACAAATTTTCAAATGAAAACTGTGGAGCATTTTACAGGGATATGACGTGTTTTTGAAAACTTAAGAGCATGAAAGGAGAAAGGGGGACACTATGTTAAAGCAGACTTAAGAAGCATGACAAGCAAACCACATGCATGGCCCTTGCTTAGAGCCTGATTCAAATTACCAAGCAAAAGAAAGCACAAGAAAACTCACGGGAACAAGTTTCGTACCAGATACCGTGTGAGATCAAAGGACGCTTGTTGCTCAAGTGAAAGAGCGGTATTCTGTTAACAAGAACGTGACTCTGAAGAATGGCTCACCAGTTAAAGTCCCACTGTCCTTCCAGAGGGCCACAGTGTGATTCACAGCACCCATGTGGAGTGGCTCACAGGCTCCTGTACCTCCAGTTTCAGGAGATTGGTCACCCTCTTCTGGCCTGAGTACCTGAGCACATGTTCACAGAACACATGGTGGAGGCATAAATAATAAATCTTTTAAAAATAAATAAAATGAATTATTTATGTATAAATAGAATACATAAGGTAAGGTGAGGCTGTCTTTGGAATTATTTGAAGATGTGCCTACAAGGAAAACCAAACAAAAGGAAAAAGAATCTTTTTAAAGAATTAAGGGAAGCAAATGTTAAATATATTGATAACTGATTAATCTTGTTCAGCAATATTCATGAGGTTCATTGCAAATATTCTCGATTAATGACTTGATTTTGTTCAATGTATTTGTAAAATATTTCAGTCAAATTACAAACTGTTCTCTGAAAGATAACGACTGACAATACTAGACATAGCAATACCAACCTAAAAAGCCAGGATGTATCTATGTACACAACTAGATCCCAAACAGTAGACAGTAATAGCTATATCAATACCAACCTGAGAAAGCTAGGATGTATCAATGGACACAACTAGATCCCAAACCAAAAACAAACAAACAAACAAACAAACAAAAAGTTGAGAGGAATAGACACAATAATAAAAGCTATAGCAAAGGGGAAAATTTAAACCTATAGTTAACTAATGACATTGCTCCATACACATCAAAGTTGACAGAGGTGTGAAGAGTTGAAAACTCACAAACAGAGGAACCTTAGTGTGATCAGTGTGTTCAATGGCTGCCCTGTAAAAATGTCTCTACACCCAGCCTGATGCCCTCTAGCCTGCTGTGAGCACCATCATTTCTTTTGTGGTAAGGATTTTTTACATTGTTTCTTGTGTGTGTGTGTGTGTGTGTTCATTTGCCTGCTTGCTTGCTTGTTTTATGGTGGCCTTCTTTTATGAAGGCCAAAGTTGGCTTCCAACTCAGACCCCTCCTGTCTAAGCTCCCTAAATAATGAGATTATAGATGTGCACCACCTCACTTGGCTAGCAGGTGTCCATGTTCGTGTGTCTGTATCTGTGTATGCGTGTGTGTGTGCATGTGTGTGTGCGCGTATGTGTGTATGTGTCCATGTGCAAAGGACGACCCCAGGTGTTGTCCCTTGGATGTTGTTCCTCAGGTGCTACCCAACTTTTTTTTTTGAGGCAGAGTCTCTCACTGGGCTGAAACTCTCCGAGTAGGCCAGGCCAGAGATCCATCTTTTATTCTCTCCCCAGCACAGGAACTATAAGGATAAGCCACTACACAGTTTCTTCTTATTTGAGTTCTTAGAATCAAAGTCCAGTCCTCCATCTTGCAAGGCAAGCACTTTACTGACTTAGGTACCTCCCCAGCCCTAGCAAGTACTTTGAAAAGCACAAAAACGCATGCAGAAAACCATAAGACAAGGAGGCAACTGTAGCATGAATCCTCGTTGGTCTTAATAAAAACTCCAAGTAAGGGGGTGAAAGCTGAAATATCAGAGAAGCAGAGCAGCCAGCCACTAGTTCTTACCTCTACCAAATCCTCTGACCAAAGGGGACAAGATCTCGTCTCTATGAGTCCTTAGACTAAATGCCTTCAGCTCCCATCTCCTCTCTCCTTTTGTTCCTCTCTCTGCACAACCATATCCCTTTCTGTCTCCACTTCCTAGTGCTTGGATTAAAGTGTGTGACTCTCAAGTACTGAGATTAAAGGTGTGAGCCACTACCACTTGGCTCTGTTTCTCTTTTAGACTGGATTAATTTTGTGTAGCTCACGGTGGCCTTGAACTCACAGAGATCTATCTGCCTCTATCTCCTGAGTGCTGGGTTTAAAGGTATGTGCCACCACTGCCTGGCTTCTATGGTTAACACGTGGCTAGGTCCACACTCTGATCTTCAGGCAACCTTATTTTGTTAGATCACCACAGGCAGCAGTAGCAGTTCACGAGCCCAAGAATACCCTGAACTATCTGAAAGGCAGAGGCAAGAAAGCCACCTGCCCTGGTTCTACAGGAGGATTGTAACCCTGCCACCACCTTGATGTCACACTTCTGACTTCCAGATCTGCATGACAATAACTTTCTATCGTTCTTAGATACTCTAATTGTGAGAGCCCTAGAAAGCTAATAAATATACTTGTCTCTAAAGTTGGTAAATCAAGCCAACAATATATGTGTGTGTTTATATGTATATATGTGTGTGTGTTTAAATGTATGTATGTATATATATATATATTTCAACTACATAATTAACAAATTTTGAAATCTAATCTAACGGGCATGTTTGCAAGCCCACTCACCTTAAAAACACTCATTTCTTTTCTCATACACAGCTCTATATATGAAGTTGGGCAATAAAATAGCTGAAAATAATTTCAGTCAATGGTGCAGAGCTGGAATCATTTTTATCTTCTAAATGAGCAGGTGCATTGCCCAAGTGTAAGAAAATTGTCTTAGAACTTCGCATCCTTTCATTGTGGTAGAGACAGCTTGTCGTCGTCTGCTTAGGAGAGGATTCAGCTCACTAATTAGCCACAAACAGCTGTACCCGGCTCCCTGTTTTATCCACTGTGGAAGGCACTTACAGGACTCAGATTGTCAAGGACACAATTCTATTGTCTCTAAATCAACACTCAAGTTACTGTCCCTGTCATCATTGCTACCAGGATAATTGCCCTAAAAGTACCAGTTCCCGGAAGCAAGAAGAAGTCTTTTAGCTTTGTGTGTGTGTGTCATAGTTGTTTCTCCTGTTGTTGGTGATCAACCTGAGGCTTCCTAAGCAGACACACAGAAAGTTAACTTGTTTAAGTAACTTTGGCTTGAAGCAGAGTACATGTTTACAAGGCCCTCACCAAACAGTGTGGTGACATTCACCGGACATGGAGAAAGGGCAGAAGATACTAGGCAGTTTTTAGAAAAGAATCATAGTTAGCCTTCTTAGCTGACATGACAACAAAGGACAGCAGTCAAAACAGAGTGATGTACTGGGGGATGCTGGAGTTATGGGAAACCTTCAGAATTCGGCTCCTGAATTACATCATTCACACATTTACCTCCCCAGGGCAAGAACTACATTCTGCTTTGTTTGTTTAGTTGACTGATTGGTTGGTTGGTTGGTTGGTTGGTTGGTTGGTTGGTTGGTTGATACAACTCTTTTTAACCATGCAATGTGTGGATACTTCCAACTGTACGAAGATCATGTAAGAGAGACCTCTTCCCACTTCTGCAAACCACTGTCTCTGACCCCTAGCAGAGGAAGAATGTCCTTAGAATTGAACCTGGTCGGGAATGAGGAAAGTTTGCCCAGTGGCATCTCCTAGACTATCTGAAGAAGGGTCAGTTACCACAGTTTCAGTCTCGGTACCAGTGCCCCTGGGAGGCGGTTCCAGGAATTCTGTCATGCATTGAACAGAGACCTCTCTGGTTGCCACTTGTGCAAAGGGAGCTTTAGAAGGGCAAGTGCCATGAAGATGTGAAATGACAACTCTTTAGGGCATCTTTGCAGACAGAGACAAAGTCTCATGACCATGAGACCCACAGAAATTTTCACCAGTTTTACCTGCAGAGCAGGTTGGCACCTTTTCTCACAGCACAGCAGCCTCTGCCAGCAGATGTCACATGTTGGGTGCCAAATTTCTGTCTAGTTCTCATTCTTCCTGGTATTGTGGTTTCTTTCTAAACAAGGTTGACTTCTTCTGAAAGTTTGACCCTTAAAGGAATGAAGTGATATTCTCAGAGGCTCCCCAAGGGTGTCAGGTACCATCGAATTCCTTATGCCAGGTTCTCAGAGCAAGACTGTGAGGTTCCAAATGCTCTGTTTTTTTAATTTTTTTCTTTCTTTTATTCAGTGTGTGTTTGTTGAGCCCATGTGCCCTGGCATGCCAGTGTGAAGGTCAGAGGACAGCTTACAGGAGTCAGATCTCTCCTTCAACTCTGTGAGTCTTAGTAAAGGAGCTCAAACCACTAGATTTGGCAGCAAGTGTCTACCAGTAGATCATTGCCTGTCCAGTTTTCAAGATTGAAATATATTATCCCAGATGATAGCCAAATGGCTGATTTTAAACTGATGCACTTAGCTATTTCTTAAATTCAGGAACCCAACAGTTAGAACCAAATTCTTGAATTGGGGCATATAAACAGCTTTTTCCTTTTGCAAGGTGGACATCATCATCCAGCTGGTGTGGAAAAATGGGGAAACAGAGTGTACCTGGATGTCAGACTGCAAGCTCAGGCTGGGGGTACATCCGGAATACACCTGATGTCAGACTGCACGCTCAGACTGAGGGTACACCTGGAGTACACATGTAGTGTATCTGATGTCAGACTGCACGCTCAGGCTGGGGGTACATCTGGAGTACACCTGTAGTATATCTGATGTCAGAGTGCACACTGAGCATATGCACAGCCCTGGCTATGCTGAAAAACAGAAGGGGCCGGATGGGAGTTTTCCTTTATTTAAACTGACACATTCACATTTATGAAACTATTCTCTTTGTTGTTTCTGAGTTCTCCTCTAAGCTCCCCACATAACATGATGTTTTTCTCAGGTTGTACCCATTTTACTGCAAGTGTTGTAACTCTGTTCTTCTTTATGGACAGCAATGTCTCCTAGTGACTGACCCGGGTGACAGCTCAGTCCCTCTGAGCCTCAGAGCTGCTGCAGAGGATGTGCTGATGCCCCTGCCACCTACACCATTACACTTTCTTCTCCAGTGATTCCCAGAATCCCTGTCATAGCTATCTCTTTCCAGTTACGTTTAACTGATCCCATTTTTTTCCTGAGGCCCCAACAGTGAGTTAAATTGTCCTGAGCATCCAAACTTAGTTTCTCCTTCAAAACAGTTAGCCCTAACGTTCTCAAATGCTACAAACCCAGCACCCCCAACTTCAAAGGCTTGCAAAGGTTCTTCTCTCCTACCTGGTCCCCTGCCCTGTGTCTTCCCTTCCTCGGCTTATTCTCTATTCCTACCATCCCTTGCCTCACCACCAAGAAAGAAGGAAGAAGGAAAGGCTTCCAGCTCCATCCATCACACTTAAGCCATGCCAACCCTGCACGCCAGCCTGCCCACATCCAAGGTATACAGTGGCTGAACCTCCCTGTCCTTTCTGCAGCTTCACGTGCAACCTGAGAACTTTTGCTGCCATCCAACCACTTCCTTGTTCCTTATTGGACCCTCACCTCCTCTGCTCAGCACGGTTCCCTGACTCAGTCTGATGGTCTGCTCTGCAGGGCACCATGTAACACACACATCCACAAGATAAATATGACCTCACTTCTTCCCAAAAGGGGAAGACTGTTTCTCAGACTGAAGATGGCGGAATGAAGAAGAGGGATTAGTCCGTGATCTATGTAAACTGAGATACTGAATCAACCAAACATGAAAATGCTGAAGAATAGAAAGTAAACAAAGTTTAGGGTGACAATGATACCCCAGAGCTGTGCATCTGTGGAGGACCACTTACGACAGCACCTAACGAGCTCTTCGCTCACATTCTCACTTCTTTCCATGAGAGGGGAGACCTGACATGACACAACATGACCATCAAACCCCAGGCTACCATTGGTCTGTTTGTCCAGGGCTTCAGTTAGCTCACTCGAGCCTCTACGATGGGCCAGAAACTGGGAACATAAAAAGGTTTGAAAGGATCCTGACTTCAAGCAACTCACTGTTTACACATTAATACAGATAATTAGTGATAAAAGAAAGCAATGAATTTCATAAAAAAATACTCAAAATGTTGTGATGTGCCGTATAAGGTGGTTATGGACCACTTCAAACAGAACCAAAAGAGTTTGGCCTTTATAAATCTGGATGCATTCCTTAAATTTGAGCATATTTTGTTCATACTCCCACAAGACCTGCTTTAGTCATTACACCCGTGTTTATAATTTATGTACTCTATATACTACCAAATATGTGCAGAACCTAATATGTTACTATAAAACATGAAAGTGTTAACGAACAGTGTTCACTCTGGTTTTGGGTTTTTGGTGGTGGTGGTTTTCTGTCTGTTTGTTTGTTTTGTTTTGACTCTTTTGTTTTAGATTTAATTTTTTCTAACTATGTATGTGAAGATATTGCATGTGAGCGCAGATGTCTGTGGAGACCAAAAGCACCAGAGTCTATTGGATCTGCAGTTACAGGCAGTTGTGAGCAGTCTAGTGTGGGTGCTGGGAACCAGCTCAAGTGTTCTGCAAGACTGGTATGTGCTTCCAATGATTAAGCCGTTTCTCTGCTTTCTCTTGCACCGTTTTTATTATTTTTACTGGGGCGGGGGAGGTGTATGCTACAGCTGCCTTGACCCACTGACCCATTCCTAGTACACACTCTTCTGAAGGGAAGTCTATGCTTTGCCTTTCTCAGCAATACTCTCTGCTTAAAACTAACCTCCATGTGAATCTCCCTCAGTCAGAGGCATCAAAATTAAATGACGGGACTGGCAGGGTCAGTATGAATCTGTGTCGGTGTGGTGCAGATCCAGATAGAGAACTCTCAGATACTTCTCCAGCACCATGTCTGCCTGTGTGCCACCATGATTCCTGCCTTGGCAATGAACTAAATCTCTAAACTGTAAGCCAGCCCCAATTAAATGTTTTCCTTTATAAGAGAGTGGCCTTGGTGTCTCTTCACAGCAACAGAAACCCTAACTAAGACAGTCAGCATCAGCGTCAGCTTCAGCATCAGCTTCAGCTTCAGCTTCAGCAAGGATGCTGTTAGAAATGTCTGTGCTCTACCACAGGTCAGCCCGTCTCTGCTTCTAATTTCCCTTCTATTCCAGGTAGCGAGAATTAGCAGATGTTAACTCTGTAGCGAAGCTGCAGCTTCCAAAACATTGCTCCCACCACAACTGATCCTGCAAAGGCCCTGAGCGGTTCTTTGGAAGGGCCTTCCATTTTGCAATTTACAAAATCATCAAGTAAATGAGAGTAGTGATGCTCTCTTCTCTTGTGACTTCCTAGCTTCCTCCCAAGTGTCCCGATGCCCATGTGCTCATCCTTGACAATGTCTGACTCCCAGTCTCATCCTGCCATGATATCCCAAGAGCAAATGCTCCCTCTTCTCCCTTCTATAAGTGAACATTCACTCAGAACAGTCTTGGTTCAACTGAGTCTTTGCAGGATGCTTCTTATGACTTGTGTATGGCTTAAGTGTGTCCCACAAGGGACATGTTACATGATGTGCCTGGTCTCCAGTATGGCCAGAGGGAGTCGTTATCAGCCCATCCTGAGCTCTGAGTTCTTGTCTCTCTATTTCATCTCTCTCTTACACACACACACACACACACATCTTCCCACTGTGATACCACCTCCATGATGGGATCCTGGCAAGGAAGTCCTCACCAGAAACCAAATAAATGGTGTGGCCCAATCTTAGACTTCAGCTTTCATAACTGTGAGTTAGTAAGCCTCTTCTCTTAATAAGGCCCAAACTTAGAAATAAAATTATAGTAATAGAAATCTGGCCAATGCATTAATTTCACTATCAGTGAACTGCTCGCATTAATTGGCCAGATTGTACAATATTTTTAAAGGTGCTTTTTCACCCCAGCGCATCCCCAAAGAACTCTGGCAAAGTTATGGGTAGTTTGTCTTGTTGCTTTGTTTCTGAGGTACATATAGGAACAAGGTGGTCCTTGCCCTTTAAAATACAGTAAGTCATGGTCGTGGGACAAAAGCTTTGACTCTCAGGAATCCAGTCCTGTCTGGCGACTCCACTCCTGGCTCACCAGCCCGCCAGCATGTTGATCTTGAAGATGCAGAACTAGATTACTTGTCCAGGTAGGCTGCAGTCCATTTCAGGTGGCCTTGGGGGCTAAATTTCAGTTTGGGTTCTTGTTTGTTTGTTTTTGTTTTTGATGCTGTTGTTCTATTTTGTGCTATTCACATACTTTGGTTTCTTAGCTGGGCTGACTCTTGTTGGAATATTTTGTATGTCCACCCTGAGACCCTCAGGCTTGGTTATGTTTTTTTAATAAACCAAACAAATAGATTCTAAGTTTTGTTCTAGTGAAAATGTCCTCCTCCCTCTAGCAGTGACTTCCTACATCAAGACCCCCAAAATACAGGAATGATGTCCTCTTAGTTTAAAAACAGTGGAATACAGGGGTTAGGAAGCTGGCTCAGTCATCAGAGCACTTGCTACTGCTCTTCAGAGGACCTGGGTTGAGTCCCAGCACCCATACAGTGGCTCACAACTTTCTGCAACTCCCGTTTCTAGGGATTCAACATTCTATTCTGACTTCCACGGGCACTGCACACATGCGGTGCACATATATGTATATATGCAGGCAAAATATACACAGAACAAAAACTAATATTTAAAAATAATTTTTAAAAACAGAATGAAATGTATGGCATAATTTTTCCCCCAAAGTTCCTTCCTAGTCTCACCCTCTAGAGATTTCTCTAAACACAGGCATCGGCAGAAGGAAAGAAAAATTAGTGTTTAACCACCGCTGAGTCAGATGTTATCCTACGGGACTGCTAAGGTGATTCCAAAAACAGCCCCACGGAAAGAAGTTCTAGCTACTGGCTAAGCTGCAAGGCCCGCGGCTTCCCTTTGGAAGGGATAATCCAACGCTCAAGCGTCACTGGCTTCATTTCTAAGCTAACATTTTGGTTTCAAACCTGAATGGAAACTAAACTCCAAGTTAGAAGAACAAAATGTAGATCAGTCAAGATTTTGCTCTGACTCTCCGAGAAAGTTGTCTCATTTCTATATCTAGTAATTATTAAATATGTCCAGGGACTGGAGCGATGGTGCAGCGTTAAAAGCATGGAGCTGCTCCTCTGAGGACCATGAGTCTAGTTCCAGCACCCACATCCGGCAGCTCCAGGAGATCCATCACCCTTTCTGAACTCTGGGCACTGCACTCATGAGCACAAACCCATACTCAGACATATAATCGACAATAAAAATAAAACATTTTTAATTTTTTTTTAAAACTGTGTGACCAGCACTTGGGATTCACTAAAACCATGCAAGGTTTTCTGTTCCTCATGGAGCTTTTAGGAGCTGCTTACATTTTAATGCTCCTCAAGTCTCCTTTGGGACTCCTCTGATTTCTTGGGCTCTGGCAGCTCCATTTGTCCCCCAGCCCCTGGTGTGGTCATTGCTCTCTGCCATGAGTGATCTGTCTTTTCTTTGTTGGGCCATGTTTTCTTTCAACAACCTTTGAACTTCTTGGTAACCAGTCTCCTGTATTAACTCTATTATGTTTCAAAGAACAAGGGGGCATTTGATTTTTAATAGAATGTTTTTATTAATTCTTTGAGAATTTCATACAATGCATTTTAATTTTCACTTCCTACTTCTTTTCCTAACTTCTCCCAGATCTGCCCCTCATCTCCCACTTCCTCCCAACTTCCTGTCCTTTTTTTCAAATAACCCATTGATTCCAATTTATGCTGCCCTTATCCCCATGGAGCCCTCAGCTGGAAACAATTGACCTTCCAGAGACCACACCTGAGTGAGAAACTAAAGATGAGTCACCTGCCATCCCCAGGTGACATCAATTGTCAATAGTTCCTCAGCTGAGGTTCGAGGCTCAAGAGCCCCTACCCCCTAGAGCTTTTCCATCAAGGACCCCACCAGGGATGGGATGAAAACCTAATCAAAGGCCTGCTTGCTCCTGGAAAAAGAAGGGTGAAACATGGATGGCACTAATCCCTCCCTATGAGCCTAGACTGATCAACATCTGCTGGGATGCTCGGAGTTAGCAACAATTTCTGGAAGGATGTCTGTGTGGGTATCAGTGCCAGGCACTCTTGATGTGGATGGGTCTGTGCCAAGAGGAAGGAACAACCTAGGAGAAAAAAAGAAGGAAGGGGGAAGGCGCTGTAAACAAGGACTTTGTGAATTTTGCATGCAAATGGATGGAAATAGAAAACACTATCCCGAGTGAGGTAAGCCAGACCCAAAAAGAGGAACATGGGATGTACTCACTCATATTTGGTTTCTAGCCATAAACAAAGGACATTGAGCCTATAATTAGTGATCCTAGAGAAGCTAAATAAGAAGGTGAACCCAAAGAAAAACATATAGGCATCCTCCTGAATACTAACCTTCATCAGGCGATGAAGGGAGACAGAGACAGAGACCCACACTGGAGCACCGGACAGAAATCTCATGATCCAAATCAGGAGCAGAAGGAGAGAGCGCACGAGCAAGGAACTCAGGACCGCGAGGGGTGCACCCACACACTGAGACAATGGGGATGTTCTATCGGGAACTCACCAAGG
>NW_026068000.1:2795551-2802832 GCF_014885135.2 Alexandromys fortis
AAAAAAAAAAAAAAAAAAAAAAAAAAAAAAAAAAAGATCTGTGCCTATAGGGATCCAGGCACTCGGTGGCTAGAGGGGATGAACCTTGCTACCCGGAACCCAGGACACTAGCAACTAGAGCACTCTTGTTTTGTAGAAGTCAGTAAGGCCCAAAACACTCTTTTTAGGTCCTCACTGAGGTTGGCCTTCCAGTTCCTCTTTTCCACTAGCGCTGCTCATGTGAAGGCTGCAGATGTCTCCTGTGCATCCTCAGTTCTCACCTGAGTGAATCTCCGCACCGCTAATCTGTACTCTTTTCCAAAAGCTCCAGCACAGACATCCCACTGCTCTGAACAGATGCCAAATAGTCAAAGGAAAACTGATCCATCGTCTAATTCGTTCAACTAATAAGAGCACGGACAGCAGTAATAGCTGACATTAGTGAACATTTCCCGTGTACCAGAGACTACTCTGGTCCTAGGGATTAGCTCACATAATCCCCACTGCTATCCTCAGACATGAATACCACGGCTATTTTCATTTTCCAGGTGAGGCCTCTCAAACACAGAAAGGTTAAATAGCTTCACAAAGGTTGCCAAGCTTACAAGGGCTAGCACCATGAAGTCCCTACATTTTTCTTACTTGACCTATGTAGTAGCAAATTGCCATCTAAATGTCTTTGGGCAACATTTGTATCTGAAGTATGAGTAACTGAGTTCATGAAGAAGAGGCTTTCCATGCCACTATCTCAGCTCAGGCCATGGCTGCCCATGGTGCAGGGATCCGGATGCCCATCACAGGAGCCAAGAGGTACATCAATCTAGCAGTCAGGAGGTCTGTGGACAGCTGCCAAGTTTTAGCATCAGGCCAGGGTTCATACTCTGAACTGGGCTAAAGGAAATCTTGATCAGAGACCAGAGGAGAAATCTGGCTCAGAAACCCATGTAGCAGGCTTTCTTTTGGGCCACCAACCAATTCCCAAATCATGACACAGAGACTTATTATTATTAATGAATGCTCAGCCTTAGTTTATGCTTGTCCCACTAGCTCTTATAACTTAAATTAACCTGTTTCTTTTCATCTACATATTCCCTTGGGGCTTTTGCCTTTCTTTCATTCTGTATGTCCTACTCCATGTCTGGCCAGCTGGTGACTGCCTGGCTGACTGGCCATAGGCATCTTCCTCTCTTTCTCTCTTGTTCTCCTCTCAAGCCTAGACTCCTTATCCTACTTACTCTCTCTGCCTGCCAGCCCATCTATCCCTCTACTGCCTAGCTATTGGCCATTCAACTTTTTATTAGACCAATCAGATGCCTTAGGCAGGCAAGGTAAAATAACAACACATGTTTATACAATTAAATAAATGCAGAATAAGCAAATGTGACACACGTTTGCATAGTTAAAGTAATATTTTACTGTTGTAATAGGAGCAGCGGGGCTGCGTCCCCAGCACCCTGGCCACCCGGCTAGCTTATGCCCCGAAATAACAACACACAAATTGTATTCTTTTAAACACTGCTTGGCCCATTATATCTAGCCTCTTCTCGGCTAACACTCACACCTGGACTAGCCCATTTCTAATAATTGTTTGTAGCACCCCAAGGTGCGCTTACCGGGAAGATTCTAGCCTACGTCATTGTGTTTTGTCACATCAATAGAAACCCTAACTAAGCTGGGTTCCTAGCAAGCTTTCTTTCAAATTTATAGCTTCTTTTTCTTTAGTTGCTATTGCACATGTGAGTGTGTGTGTGCGCGTGTGTGTATGTTTCTAAATAAATAAATACAATCTGCACAGTCTGAAAAATGTTATTTGTACATATACCTTTTAAGGGTTGGTCATTTGGTATTGAGTAACCATTGTGATTTTCCTGGGTGAAGACCATTTCTCCCACTTTTGGCTGCTCCTAGTTGTCTGTAATTCTTTGGTTAGGGTTGAGTCCTTAGGAGTTTTCACCTGTCCATGGTATTTTCCTTGTTAATGTCATGTTTAGCCACATTGGTGGGAGATGTCATGGGTGTAGCTTCTGCCCTTTCTAGGAGACACAATCTCACAGCAAAATCTCTGTTTCTCTGGCTCCTACATTCTTCCTGGCCCATCTTCTGTGATGACCCTGAGACTTAGGTGTAGGAGTTGTATTTTAGATGTATTGTTGGGCTCCATAACTCTGCATTTTGACAAGTTGTGTGTTATTATTTTGACCATACTTGGGATTGAACCTGGGCCTCTACATACTAGTCAGATGGTCTACCAAACTGAACTGCATTTCCCTGAGTCAAGGAATAAAGAAAGAAGTTTAAAACTTCCTTGAATTCAACAAAAATGAAGGCAAAGCATACCCAAACCTATGGGACACTATGAAAGCAGTGTTAAGAGGAAAGTGCATAGCACACATAAAGAAAATGGAGAAAGCTCACATTAGTGACTTAACAGAAAACCTGAAAACTCTAAAACAAAAAGAAGCAGACCCACTCAGGAGGAAGAGAAGAAAGGAAATAATAATATTGAGAGTTGAAATCAACAAAATAGAAACAACAAAAACAATACAAAGAATCAATGAAATGAAGAGCTGGTTCTTTGAGAAAATCAACAAGATAGACAAACTCTGATCCAAACTAATCAAAAGGCAGAGAAAGAACATACAAATTAACAAAATCAGAAATGAAACAGGGGGCATAACAACAGACACTGAGGAAATTCAAAGAATCATTAGGTCATACTACAAAAACCTGTACTCCACAAAATTTGAAAATATAAAAGAAATGGAAAATTTTTAGATAGATACCATATTAAAATACCATATGCCAAAATTAAATCAAGACCAGGTGAGCATTTAAATAGACCTATAAATTGCAGGGAAATAGAAGCTGTGATCAAAAACCTCCCAGCCAAAAAAAGCCCAGGGCTGGAAAGATTTAGTGCAGAATTCTACCAAAACTATAAAAGCACTTGACAAAATCTAACACCCCTTCATGATAAAGGTCTTAGAGAGATCAGGGATATAAGAAACATATCTAAATATAATAAAAGCATTATACAGCAAGCCAACAGCCAAAATCAAATTAAATGGAGAGAAACTCAAAGTGATTCCACTAAGACCAGGAACAAGACAAGGTTGTCCACTCTCTCCATATTTCTTCAACATAGTTTTTGATGTTTTACCAATAGCAATAAGACAACAAAAGGAGATTAAGGGGATTCAAATTGAAAAGGAAAAAGTCAAACTTTCATTATTTGCAGACAATATATATAAGTGACCTCAAAAACTCTGCCAGAGAACTACTACAGCTGATCAATACCTTCAGTGATGTGGCAGGATACAAGATCAACTCAAAAAAAAAATGGATAAAGAAAGTGTGGCACATTTACACATTAGAGTACTACTCAGTAGTTTAAAAAAATGACATCTTGAATTTTGCATTCCGTTGAATTAGAAAACACTATCCTGAGTTAAGTAACCCAGACCAAAAAAGATGAATATGGTGTGTATTCACCCATTAGCAGATCCTAGCTATAAACAAAGGACATTGAGCCTATAGTACATGATCCTAAAGAAGCTAAGTAATAAGGTGCACCCAAAGAAAAACATATATAGTTTCACCTGTAAATTCAAAACAGACAAGATTGCCTGACAAAATTGAGAGCATGAGGGTAGTGAAAGAGGGGAGAACAGAAGGAAAAGAGGAGGGGAGAAGGGGAGGGTTGCGGAGAACTTTGGGGAATGGGATATTCGAAATAGAAGAAGGACAGAGATGAGAGCAAGGAAAGAGATATCTTGATTGATGGAGCCATTATATGGTTAGGAGAAACCTGGCTCTAGAGAAATTCTCAGGAATCCACAAGAATTACCCCGGCTAAGACTCTAAGCAATAGAGGAGAGGGGGCTTGATTTTGACTTGCCCTGTAGTCAGACTGATGACTATCTTAAATATCACCATAGGACCTTCACCCAGAGACTAATGGAAATAAAGGCAGAGACCCACATTGGAGCACTAGACTGAGCTCCCAAAGTCCAGTTGAAGAGTGGAAAGAAAGAGGATATGAACAAAGTGGTCAAGACCATGGTGGGTTCGCCCACTGAAACAGTTTACCTGAGCGAATAGGAGCTCACCAACTTCAGTCGGACTGGGAAGGAACAAGCATAGTCCCTCTGAATGTGGTTGAATTACTGGGACAGACTGAGAGGCCACTAGCAGTGGCACTAGGATTCATCCCTATTGTATGCACTGGCTTTTTGGAATCCTATTCTCTTTGAATGCATACCTTGCTGATACTAGATATAGTAAAGAGGGCCTTGGACTTTCCACAAGGCGATGTGCCTTACCCTCTCTGAGGATTGGATGGGGGTCTATCACCATGCACAAAATCAAGTCCAAATAATCAAAAACTTCAACATAAAACCAATCACACTGAAAAGAGAAAGTGGAAAGTACACTTGAACACATTGTCACAGGAGATCACTTCCTAAATATAACCCCAGTAGCACAGACACTGAGAGAAACAACTGAAAAATGGGTCTCCTGAAACTGAAAAGCATCTGTAAAGCAAAGGACATGGTCATCAAGACAAAACGACAGCCTACAGAATGGGAAAAGATCTTCCCCAACCCCACATCAGACAGAGGGCTGATCTCCAAAATATACAAAGAACTGAAGAATTTGATCATCAAAAGAACAAATAATCCAATAAAAAAAAATGGGATATAGACCTAAACAGATAACTCAACAGAGGAATCTAAAATAAAAGACACTTAAGGAAATGTTCAACATCCTTAGTGAACATCACAGAAATGCAAATCAAAACAACTCTGAGATTCCATCTTACACCTGTAAGAATGGCCAAGATCAAAAACACTGATGGCAGCTTATGCTGGAGAGGATATGGGGTAAAGGGAACACTCCTCCATTGGTGGTGGGAGTGCAAACTGGTACAGCCACTTTGGATATCAGTATGGCAATTTCTCAGAAAATTAGGAAACAACCTTCCTTAAGACCCAGCAATACCAGTTTTGGTTATATAACCAAAAGGTGCTCAATCATACCAGAAGGATATATGCTCAACTCTGTTCATAGCAGCATTGTTTGTCATAGCCAGAACCTGGAAACTACCTAAATGACTCTTGACTAAAGAATGGATAAGGAAATTGTGGTACTTTTACACAATGGAGTACCACACACCAAATTAAAATAATGACATCTTGAAATGTGCGGGCAAATGGATGGATCTAGAAAACATCATATTGAGTGAGGTAACCCAGACCCAGAAAGACAATTATCATATTTACTCACTCATAAGTAGCTTTTATATATAAAACAAAGAAAACCAGCTTACAATTCACAATCTCAGAGAACCTAGACAACAATGAAAACTCTAAAAGAGACATACATAGATCTAATCTACATGGGAAGTAGAAAAAGACAAGATCTCCTGAGGAAATTGGGAGCACAGGGACCATGGGAGATGGTTGAAGGGGAGGGGAAAGTATGAGAGGGGAGCAGAGAAAAATGTATAGCTCAATAAAATCAATAATAAATAAAAAAATAAATATACTGGTAACAAGATAGCCTAAAAAGAGGAATCTTAAGATCTGTGTGTGCACACATGTGTTTGGATATGAATGGGCACTTGTGTGCTACAGCACACATGCATACTTATGAGGACAACCTTGAGTATCAGTCTTTACCTTCCACCTTCTGATAGGTTCTTCGTATGTTTGCTACTACACAAGCCAGGATATCTGACCCTGGAGAACCTCCTGGCTTTGCCCTTCATCCTGCTTGACAGGCACTAAGATTACAGTTGCGCACTGTGGCATCCAGCTGGAAGGGCACTAAGATTACAGACGCATGCTGTGGGATCCAGCTTTACATGGGTCCTGAGAATCAGAACTCAGACTCCTATGCTAGTGCATCACTTTACCCACTGAACCATCTCCACAGCCTCTGAAGAATTTTTCTGAGATAACTAAAATGGAAAATCTGTAGCAATGAGCAAAGGCAGGAAACTGGTCCAAGCTACATCACTTCCTGACATACAACCCACACTGTTTGAGAAGTTCCAGTTGTCCAGGCTCAAGACTTGTAACCAACTGCATGCTCAAGTTCATGTCAGAGGCTCCTGAGCACAGACTTTACAAAAGGAGCCATGTCAAGCTCTCCCATGCTGGTTCAAGCACTGGGATAGGGCTGGAACACCTTTTAGGGACATGTGAGCAATACACTATGCTGAAATTTGGCATGCACTTCAGGGTCTTATGCCTGTGGAGGAATGAATGTGACTCCACAAACCAAGCAGACAGGTAATTTCTTTTTTTTTAACAGACTTAATTCACTTTTATTTTCCTTGTATAAAAACCCTTATGTGGTTGCCACAGCTGGACCCTGGGTCCTCTGAACAGAGACTCTAGTGTGGTTTTTCACAAGATGGTCAATGAATTCCTGATAAGGAGACTTTGTGAACACAGTCTCTTTCCAGAGGTCGGGGGTCAGGTAGCTGTAGGTCTTGGAGATGGCATCAAAGGTGGCCTTGGCAAAGTTGCCCAGGGTGGCAGTGCAGCCCCTAGCTGATATGTAGCAGTCATCAATGCCAGCCATCATCAGTAGCTTCTTGGGCACAGGAGTGGAGACTATGCCAGTGCCTCCGGGGGCAGGGATGAGACGCACCAGCACAGAACCAAGGTGGCCTGTCACTTTGCAAGGAACAGTGTGGGGCTTGCCAATCTTGTTCCCCCAGTAACCTCTCCGCACAGGGACAATGGAAAGCTTGGCCAAGATGATGGCCCCTCGGATGACAGTGGCTACCTCCTTGGAGCACTTGACACCGAGACCTACGTGACCATTGTAGTCCCCAATAGCGATGAAAGCCTTGAACCTGGTCCGCTGGCCTGCCCTAGTCTGCTTCTGCACAGGCATGATCTTCAGAACCTCATCCTTTTGGGAAGCTCCCAGGAAAAAGTCAATAATCTCAGATTCCTTAATGGCCAGGGAGAACAGGTAGATCTCCTCTAGGGACTTGATCTTCATGTCCTTAACCAGGCGGCCCAGCTTGGTGACAGGAATCCACTCCTGTTGAAATAAGAGCGGTGGGGCTGTGTCTCCAGCACCCCAGCCTCCTGCTAGCTTATGCCTGAAATAACAACATACAAACTGTATTCATTTAAAGACTGCTTGGCCCATTTCTATCTAGCCTCTTCTAGGCTAATTCTCACATATTAATTTAGCCCATTTCTAATAATGTGTGTAAGCACCCCAAGGTGCGCTTACCGGGAAGATTCTAGCCTACGTCCATCCTGGGTCTGAGCTTCA
>NW_026068000.1:2806186-2811988 GCF_014885135.2 Alexandromys fortis
TGAATAAAGTTTAGCAACAAATAAGTTATGATTAGAGGCAGAGTGCCCCTGAATGCTCTTGGTTTTCTTGGTAAATATTCTTTATGTATTGCTTTCCAACTGGCTAAAATGTGACTCTAATATGTAATATATTATATAATATGTAATGCATATTACATATTAGAACATATATATGCACTGTCCCAAAGATGAGAAGAATAAAGTTCATATGTGTGTTTGCATATATGTATATATGTTTGTACATTATATATAATAAACTTTATATAATTAAACTTTATTCCTCCTACCCTTGAGACAGTGCAAAAACAAATTAATGTAAAATAAGTAGCAATTAATAGTCACCCTCATATAAGATAAATTATATCACATGCTCTATGGCCAATTTAACAAACAATTGGAACTCTCTGCCATTTTTTACATCTAAACTAAAACAGAAAAATGTATAATTTTTTCATAGTTTGCTAAATCACTCCTGTTAGTAATTGCTTTATTATTATATGCATTAAATATTTTATAGAGCTGGAAAGAGAGCTGAGAGGTTAAGAGTACTTTCTGTTCTTCCAGAAGACTGAATTCAGGTCCTAGCACCCATATCTCATGGTTCACTGTTGCCTGATGTAGGTGTCGTTTCATTGGTTAATTAATAAAGAAACTGCTTGGCCTGATAGGTCAGAACATAGGTGGGTGGAATAGACAGAACAGAATGCTGGGAGGAAGTAAGGCAGACACCATGCCTCTCCTGGTGTCAGACATGATGAAGCTCCAGCCCAAGATGGACGTAGGCTAGAATCTTCCTGGTAAGTCACCACCTCGTGGTGCTACACACATTAATAGAAATGGGCCAAGCAGTGTTTATATGAATACAGTTTGTGTGTTGTTATTTTGGGGCATAAGCTAGCCAGGCGGCCGGGAGCTGGGTGGTAGGAATGCAGCCTGCAGCTCCTTTACAGTTGCCTGTACTACAGCCATATCTCCCAGAGTTTGAGAGGCTGAGAAAAAAGGATTACTGTATATTTGAAGATAGTTGGGTCTACAAAGTAAGTTCCACATGACTTTGGGATGTATAGAAAGATCTTGTACCAAATAATCATAACAACAACAATAATGTATTTTAGATTCCTTTCTTAGTTAAGGCTTTTATTGCTGTGAAGAGACACAATGACTATGGCTACTCTTATAAGGAAGCATTTAATTGGGCCTGGTTTGCAGTTTCAGAGGTTTAGTCCATTATTACCATGACAGATAGCATGGTGGCATGCAGGCAGACATGGTACTGGAGAAGTAGATTATAGCTCTACATCCAGATCCTCAGACAGCATGAACAGAAAGAAAGGCACTGGGCCTGGCTTGAGCATTTGAAACCTCAAAGCCCACCCCCAGTGACACACTTCCTCTAACAAAGCCATATGTCCTCAAATAGCACTCCCTGTGAGCCTATGGGCGCAACTGTCTTTCAACTCACCACACTTTCAATTTACTAAAATTCAATTTTTAATGTTCCCAACATTAAAGCATGCAAAGGAGATGATAGATATGTCAATTCAGTTGATTTAATTTTCCTGTAATATATCAAATGCCACATTTATCAATTTAATATATAATTTTTATTATTTTATTTTTGTTACTATTGCTTGCTTTTTTGAGACAGGGTCTTGTCATATAACTCACCATCCTCCTGCTTCAGCCTTCTTGATATTGATATTACTATAATGTGCATTTAATTTTAATTAAAAATAATTAAATCTTTAAAAACAAAAATAGTACATTTAAAAAAGAAAAGAAAACAGTTTTCAATGGTGTCCTCCTTGCCTCCTTCTCTTTCTCTTCCTACTTCCATGAGGCATCCACGTTCTCTATAGAAATAGCTAACAGCATGAGCTCTGAGGACTTCCATTTTCCAAACACCAGTACATGATGCTATTAATAACTCCAGATGTTCAATAATTCTCAACACAACTGTGAGCCTGCCTCTTATCCTCCATTATACTCAACCCTCCTTCATTGTGACATACTACTACTAATAATAATAATAGGTTTAGATGTTGTGGGATATGTTGATAGCATGCTGACACTCCCAAGACTGCCCAATAAAGTTATGCCTTGAATCAGGGGGCAGAGCCAGTTACTAGTTGACAGGACCTGGTCATAGAGAAGCCAGCAATTTGGATAAAGAAGATGCACAGGAAAGAGCAGGGACTGGAGTTTGAGCTTCCTCTTGGTTTTGGGATAAGGGAAGAGACTTGTCTCTGGTGGTGTCTGGCCAAAAAGCAAGGTCAGCTAACTGCTACTCAGCCTCTCCGAGCTAGCAAGTTTTCACCCCAGCCTTTGACTTGTGAGCCTAATTAATAAATACAGCAATAGAGACTTAATTTAAACCTACATATTGTGGCTACTACAGAGCCAGGGCAGTGGAATCAGAAGCCCTGCCAGGGAACTCCCTGAGTGGCTGGTGGGGCACTCACTGAGGGGCCAAGGGACGACAGACAATAATTAAAGTATCAGTATAGTCATGTGTAACCACTAAGATGATAGGAAAACATCATTTAGATGTATTTAGAGGGCAAAAGGAAAACTGGTATGACTGGCAGGGACTGAATGATGGGATGGTACTGTACCCAGCGTGGTTAGGTCTCTGGAAGTCCTAACAAGTAGCTCACCCACTATACCCAATAGGTCAGTTCAAAGCAATAGTGAAAGCAGAGAAAGGCAACTCATTCACTGTGGTCACTTTGCAAAGATGAGCAGCTAAAGAGGTCTAGGAACTGCATTCCCAACATTACTTCCATCTCCATCTAATGGTGGAATTTAGGCTTAAATAAAGGCCTAGGAATATACAAAACTAAGTCATCCCAATCCAGGCTCGGCTCCCCTCCACCATCATCTTTGCTTCAGCTCCAGTCTGCCCTGCAAAGTGGACTAATGGCTGTCAGAACTCTGTAGAATGTATTTCTGAGAGGTGGGTTCCCCCTCTGGCTGGTGCCAGACAAGCCTTTTCCTTCCCTTTCTTATGGGATTCCTGGGGACATTCCAATCCCTTTCACTGTCTGACAGCCAAGGGAGCGACACTCTTAGAATACCTTCATACCACATTTCATCTGCTAAGACATGTAACACCTTACAAATGCAGGCAAGACGTTTGGGGGACTCTTAGGGAAGTATCAGATGACCAAGGATTGGTCATTGAAATTGCCTTGCATTTTAAAAGACTGCCCATGAGCTACAGAAATGGCTCAGTGGTTAAGAGGATGTGTTCAGTTCCCAGCACCCATATCAGATAACTCCAGCTCCAAGGGATCTGATACCCCCTTCTGATTGCCATAGATACCTGCACTCATGTGCACGTGCATGCACACACACACTAAAAAGTAAAGAACAAGTCTTTAAACGGCCAGACTGGCCGTCTGTGCGGAAGGGCACTGTGAGGGTGACTGTGAAGGACACAAAGGCTAGGCGGCTCCTAAGACCCCAATGCAGTGTTTGATTTGCCTTAAACTGGGAAGGAAAGGGAAGGCACCAATCAGCAGAAGTAGCCAGATGACAGAAAATTAGCAAAAGGGAAGCTGAAGGCAGCAGATAAAGTGGTGTTTGAACTGGGGAGCAGGGGCGGGCTGGGGAGATACAGCTCAGTTTATAAAGTGCTTCTCAAGATGATGGCCCGAGTTTCATTCTGAGACAATATGGTGGAAGGAGAGCTCTGACTCCTGAGTCCCCAGTGTCACATAAAGAGAGAGAGGGGCTGGGGAAGGCATGGACTTTAGAAACCTCAAATTCCACTCCCAATTACACACCTCCTTCAACAAGGCCACACCTCCTAACCCTTTGCAAACAGTTAAAAATAAAACATAATGGATGTCTATATTGACCAATAGCACCCAAGGATACTTTCTGACTTCTACATGCACGTATGAGCCGATCCTTCCAGCCCTCCCATACACAAGCTAGTGAGGGAATAACTCTACCCCCTGTGCCAAGTACCCAGTGAAGCTAAGAAACCATCAAATATGGCTCCCTGTGCAGGTGGCCAGGAAGCCCATTGCTCCTCTGTGTGACCAAGGCCTTCTCCACCACCTGTGGTTCTGAGCGGGCAACACTCAGCAGCAGGGGGAGCGAGTCATTATTCTCCACTGTGCCTGTCACGTCACATTACTCCTCAGGCCCTGCCAGAGCCCTGCAGAAGCTGATGTGTTATGACCTGACACCAGTTACCCTGCACTGTACCTCATTAGTGGGAGCTGAAAGGGCAGGAGTGAGGGGCGACCTGCTTTGTGCTCCCCCACTCTCTCCACCGCGTATTGGTCTCTTGATCTTCCTGTCATTGGGGGCTCAGAGTTTTATGTCCTGGTCAATTTCCAGGTGACAGCTTTTAGTGTCAAAGTGATCAAGGAGAGTTGCTCTCCCATCCCCCAGTGACAAGAGCAGACAATCACAGGAAATTGATCATGTTGGATAAACTCACCTGATCCTAAAAATGATATTGGCTTCATGCTCCAGGGCAGGGCAAAAACAACTGAAAAATAATTGCCAGTATACCCCAGAGGAAAATTCTTTCTCTTCCCCAAATTTGACAATCAATCTAGCCCAGCCCACGTGACGAACAATCACCGCTGAGAAGAGAAAGCTCCATCTGCACACCAAAACGCCAGAGCGATTTGGTTTGAATCGGGGGTCACTTTTCCTTGGCTTTATCTTTCCCTATGAAAGCCTTGCAAGGCCAGGAGGGTTCACAATATGAAGGCAGCTGTCACATTCAGACGAGTGTAGCGTCCTAGAGCCTCTTCCTGCCCATCTTCCATGGATCAGAAAACTGAGCTGGACTTTCATCTTTCTTCCCAGTATTTAAAACAGTCTTCAAACTGTGTGTTTTAGTTTTGTTGTTGTTGTTGCAGAAGTTGAATTTCTCATTCTGGGTCATTTGTAAAGAGGTTTATTTAGCTCTCCTTTCTGTAGGCATGAAGCCCACATCTGGTTGGCATCGGATGGGGTCATCCTTGCCACATTGTGCTATGGTGGAGACCACCATTTGGTGAGGCAGAACAGAGCTCTGCCAGTTCATCTCTGTTTCACTCTTCTAAGAAAGCCACCAGCTTCGCTGTGGAGTTCCTGCCCTGATACTCACATAGAGACCTGACTAATTCCCAAAGATCTGAGCTCTAAGTGTTGTCAGATATGGATTGGGCACTCAGTTTTTTTTTGTTTGTTTGTTTGTTTGTTTGTTTGTTTGTTTTCACTGAAAAAGTTTTTATTGAGACCAACCACACCAGTCAAGCAAATTCTGGCATTAAGCACCTTCTTCCTTGGCAATGTGGTCTTTCTTGAGTGGTCCCATGAATGCTTTCTTCTCCTCCATGGTCTGGAAACGACCGTGGCCAAACTTGGAGGTGGTGTCAATGAATTTCAGGTCAATCTTCTCCAGAGCCCGCATTTTGGTCTGCACCAGCAAGGACTTACGGAGTGTGAGCACTCGCTTCTTGGTTCCCACCACACAGCCTTTGAGCACGATGAAGTCATTGGTTACCTCACCATAATGGACAAATGATGGAGGTGGGTCTTGTATCTTATCTGTTGATTTCATTGGTTAATAATAAAGAAACTGCCTCGGCCCTCATAGGACAGAAAATTAGGTAGGCGGAGTAGACAGAAGAGAATGCTGGGAAAAAGAAGCTGAGTGAGTGAGTCGCCATGATGCTCCCACTCCAGACAGACGCAGGTTAAGATCCTCTCTGGTAAGCCAGCTCATGGGCTACACAGAATATTAGAAATGGGTTAGAACAATATGTAAGAGCTAGCCAATAAGAAGCTGGA
>NW_026068000.1:2815397-2820814 GCF_014885135.2 Alexandromys fortis
CAGTTCTTGTAGAACCGCCTTTTACACTCATCACTGATGTGCTCAGCAAATACTGTCTTGAAGGTGCGGAGACCTCGTGGGGTTTCGACATATCCCACAATGCCCACAACTACCATAGGTGGTGTTTCCACAATGGTTACAGCCTCCACGACTTCTTTCTTGTTTACCTTGGATCCTGGTCTGTCAACCTCCCCGACAATGTGGGTCATGCCAGCCTTGTAGCCTAGAAAGGCTGTGAGGTGAACAGGCTTGGAAGGGTCATCCTTGGGGAAGCTCTTCACTTTCCCACGATGCCTGCTGCTGCGCTTCCGCGGCAAGAAGCCCAAGGACCCATGCCTGGGAGCAGAGAACTTCCTGTGAGACATCTCTCATCACACGCCGCCGCCGATAGAGCGGGCACTCAGTTTTTGATGTATAAGGTTGGAGATACATTCAAGCACAGTAAGCCGCAGCAAGGATCTTCGCTGTCTGACCTCTGAGTTCAATGCTTCATAAATCACACCAGCAACCCTTAGTGTTGCTTCAGTCATCCATGATAGGATGTTTCTAGAATGGATTCCATCATGTCTCTGGAAACAAGGAATCCAAATTCACCAATGTGGTAGGCACACCAAAAGAGACTCCAGAACCAGCAAAAAATGGTTTGTATTTCTTCACATGCAGTCTCCAGATGTAACCAGGGAGTCTTTAAATAGTTGCATCCATTAAATCTTCTGAAAATATCAAAGAAATTATTTCAAATGAATTGCTCCCTAAATTAGTAAAAAAAAAAAAAAACCTTACGTAGTGAGGTTGTGGGTCTATAGCACATGCGTCTCTTGAAGATCTTGAAGTAATTGTGGTGCATTTGCTCATCAGTTAGCGGACCCAGACTTCTGAAGCAGAGTAGCCTGGTACTCGTTGTGTGTTCTTTCGAGTATGTTCTGTGTATAGCTTTCCCTCTCACAATTCCCTCTCTTCTCATCCTTCAAAGGCCAGCAGTCCTCACCCACTGTGCTTCCTCCACAGAGCCACCCACCACGCTACTTTCCTTGCCTGACCCTAATGAGTGTGCAAGAAACCAAACTATTTGGAAAAGAAAGCCAGAGCCTTGGTAAATGAACCACGGTTAAATTCCAGAACTGTTTTCTGTTCTCTATGTTATTTTAAAGTTAAGAGAGTCAGCAACCAAGGAACTCACAAGTGTCCAGCAAGAAAGTGAATTTATTAGAGACCAGGAAGAGAGGGACAAATGAGCAGCGAACTTAGACAAAGCTACCTAACAGTGGCACCGTCCTGTGAACTACTGGAACTGGTTCCTACCTATGAATCATGTGCATTTCTGGCCTGTGCATCTGTAGATTTACTTTTAAGTAAGTGCCTTTGGTTTTCTTTAGATTTTGTTCCAGGTACATCAAAGGCCATAAAACTAATGAGATAAAAATTATAAAGGAAAATGATACGCTCAGTTTCTTCACTTGTTTTATGGAGATTTATGGTCAGACCCATGGTTAAGCCTACTTGGGTTTAGGATGAGCTAAGATCTGAGATGGTGAAGCATCCCAGTGAGCCAGACACCAAAGGCTTGCTGGGACCCCGCCCACTATGCACTGCCTGGTCACAGTGCTGCTTTGACTGGGTGCCTACTCCTCTGTAGCTCAGCAGTGTGGGTTATTGATCGAGTAGGACCAATAACCCTCAAGGAGGGTTTTTTCCCTTTTTTTTTATTTTAATTCAATTTAGTTACATCAATTTTCTGTCTTCCCTTTCTTACTTCTAGCTTCTCTCATGCCCCCTCTTGGCCTCTCTCCCTCTCAAATTGGTGGCCTTCTTCTTTAATTAGTGTGTGTGTAGTGAAAATGATTCTCATGTGTGTGTATGTGTAGTGAAAATGATTCTTGTGTGTGTGTGTAGCAAAAATGATTCTCATGTGTGTGTGTGTAGTAAAAATGATTCTCGTGTGTGTGTGTGTGTGTGTGTGTAGTGAAAATGATTCTCATGTGTGTGTGTGTGTGTGTGTGTATTTGAATGCTTGTTTCCCAGTTGGCAGACTGTTTAGGGACGACTAGGAGGTGTGGCCTTGCTAGAGGAGTTGTGTCACTGGGCTTTGAGTTTCAACCACAGCAGACCCAGTCGTACTCTCACTGCTCTCTGCCTTCGGATCAAGAAATAAGCGCTTAGCTTGGCAATCGTGTTTCATCAGAGTCAAAAAACAGTAACTAAGTGATATACACATTCATGCGTAAATGTGTACACACACCTCACTGAATCCCTTGTGTGTATATGATTTCAGAGATGACCATTTTGTATTGGCTAAGCACTTAGAAGTCTCACCCCTGGGAGAAGCTAACTCTCCCTCTCTCAACAGTCATGAGTCATCTGTGGTTCTTTGCTTGGAGTGGGATTCTGTGAGATTCCCTTTCTGTATTAGCATGTCTATTGGTATTTTTGAGGCTTTAATGGGATAACATACATAATAAAAAACCAACTATCCCAGGTCCTGGCATATTTGGGGGAATGATACATAACTAATACTCTTTTATTTCCAATTACATGCCTAGAGACATTCATCTAGGTTTATAAGATTCTTGGAAATCTGTATGTATATTTAATACAATCTGTAATAAACATGAACATATTTATAAGCTAATCACACTTTATTCTAGATTCTAATTTTAAGCCAAAAACGTCTGTTCCATTCTGTGCTGTGGTGTTAGCTACAAGACACTTCAAACATTTGCAAAGTCAGGGATGCAGCTTGAGATGTGCTGACAGCCAAACGCAGGCACCAGATTTCAAAGATTAAGTACAAAACAAAGTCTCGGCCTCTTTAATACTGATTACTCTTTTAAATGTCACTTTGCATATGGTGGAATAAATCAAGTGTCTTATTAATATTAATTTCACCTGTTTCATTTTCTTTCTCTTTAACCTACTTATTTCTATATAAAATTATAAATTACATCTATACTCTATATTATATTTCTATTAGACAGTGTTAACTCAAAAGATAAAGACCCAGAAGTATACCAAAGGAATCACAGAGGTGAGGCATTTACCACCTCCGCTAACACCCCATCCTGAGGCCAGACTCATAGAATTCACTCACACCCATTTTTAGCTTAGTTCTCTGATTACTGTGCTGGCACAAACTCTGCTCTTTGGTTTTTCTCCTTTTCTTTTTTTCTTTTCTTTTAAGTCAGGGTCTCACTATGAGGCCCAGACAGACCTGGAAAGGGTGATCTTCCTACCTCTACCTCCACATCCTGGGATTACAGACATATGATGCTCTTGGGCAAAGCTCCGTGAACATCACACAGAAAGGTCTACAGCCCTGTTCCCAACCTGGTTCACCACATTCAGAAGCTAGCAGACAAGGGGTGGTTAGTGACTTTTGAACTGGACAGCTCATCCTTAGAGCATGATGGCCCTAACCCTTTACTACAGTAAGAGAGTGGTTTGGGGCTGGAGAGAAGGCTTGGAGGTTAAAGCAGGTGTTCAGTTCCAAGCACCTATGTCATGTGGCTCATAACCACCTCTAACTCCAGCTTCAGAGGGTCTGACTCCACTGTTAGCCTCAGAGGACATCTATAATTACATGCAGGCACACACAACTTAAAAACAATAAAAATAAACCATGGGGGGAAAAGATAGCTACCCTGATAAATCAGGGAAATTTTCAAAACAATAAGAATATAGCTTCAGCCTTACAAAACAAAACAAAACCAGCTCAAGCCATGCTCTCTGAATCTGAGAGACACCTGCATCCTTAAGTATTGAGGTTACATTGCTAACCTGTATTTAATTTCTGTTTGCTAGTTTGGGCTGGCTTAGCAATAAAACATCTTTATCTAACAAGAAACTAACAAATGAGAAAAAAAAGACTTCCCGTTTAAAGAAACCAACACAATTTCTCCTGTGCTACTGTTTTCTAGGTATTTTGATCCTTGAAGAATTCAGAGGAATTTTCCTTGATTGTCTACAGACCAGGTATAGAAGACCGTCACCTGCAGAATCTGAATCAAAGACTATTCTTTTGAATTTATTTCATATAGTGACTTTCAATGATTAACACAGGGTTTTTTGTTGTTGTTGTTGTTGTTGTTTTTGTTCAAGTCACAAACTATCAGACAACAGGCTTCTTGGTGTCTAAGACTCAGTTAGGCTCCTCTACACAGAAAGGGGGTGTGCTCACATTCGAGCCCTGTAACATCGTCTGCAGATAATTTTTAAAGTCCTGAGATGGCCTTAGGACATAGCGTGCCTACCTAGCACATATGAAGCCTGAGTCCTCTCCCCAGCACCAAATCAAACCAGACATGGTGTCTCAGGCGGTGATCCTAGCACTCCAACAATAGAGACCGGAAGATCAAATTTTAGTTATCCTCAGCACATAGTGAGTTCAAGGCCAGCCTGGGCTACATGAGGCCCTATCTGTGAGTGATTAAGTAAGTGTTGCATTAATAGGAGCGGCGGCAGGGCTGCGTCCCCGGCACCCGGCACCCGGCCGCCCGCATGGCTAGCTTATGCCCAAAATAATTACACAGAAACTGTATTCTATTAAGCACTGCCTGGCCCGGCTAGTTCCAGCTTCTTATTGGCTAGCTCTTACATATTGTTCTAACCCATTTCTAATATTCTGTGTAGCCCACGAGCTGGCTTACCAGGGAGGATCTTAACCTGCGTCTGTCTAGAGCGGGAGAATCATGGCGACTCCTCTACTCAGCTTCTTTCTCCCAGAATTCTGTTCTGTTTACTCCACCCACCTAAAGGTTGGCCTATCAAGGGGCCTAGGCAGTTTCTTTATTAATAAGAAATCACTCCCACATCATTTCCCCTTTTTCTATTTAAACAAAAAAAAGGCTTTAACTTTAACATAGCAAAATTACATATAACAAAACAGTTATCAAGTAAGAATCACAGTTACAATATATATATATATTTTATATTTTATCATAACTAAGGAAAACTATAACTATCTATTCATTCTTTAACTCCATCAAAGACTCCAGAAGGATATAATATTACCTAAGTAAACAAGAAATAAGAAAACTCTAGACAGAGACATCTCGCAGCCTGGACAGTCACCCAAAGTTCCTCTGTACCATTGGGGCATCCATCTTTGGCCTTCAGGCCCATAGTATCCAGCAGACACCTCCACGAAGCAGGAAATTCCAAAGATAGTTCAGTCACTTTCTGCTGTGTCCTGCAGAATGTCTTCCAGACTCTTCCATGAAGCAGGTACCCCGAAAGACCATCTCACCTTTAGGCAAGTTCAGTAGTCCTCTCTCTGTGTCCAGTTTATGTAATAGTCCAGGCAAGAGCAGTTTCTTGCCCAAATGGCTATCAAATTCCATTAGGATCCTCTTCGATGCCCATCTTCCTCTTGAAGTAGATTGGTGCTGCCAGGAGCAGACGTGTCTCATTGTCATGAAAAG
>NW_026068000.1:2822291-2829726 GCF_014885135.2 Alexandromys fortis
CTTAGATGAGAGTGCTTGCTTGCCTCTAGCAAGCAGAGTAGACCCAAGAAATTTCTGCTACCAAGAAAACATGCTTCACTCCATTCTTTCCCAAGCTTTCTCAGGCTTTTTGTGGATTCAGTTATCCTCATGTTGGGCAGCCATCTGTTGAAATAGGAGCGGCAGCGGGGCTGCGTCCCCAACACCCCGGCCGCCTGCTAGCTCATGCCCGAAATAACAACACACAAACTGTATTCATTTAAAGAACTGCTTGGCCCATGAACTCTAGCCCTTACAGGCCAATTCTCGCACCTGGACTAGCCCATTTCTAATGATGTGTGTAAGCACCCCAAGGTGCGCTTACCGGGAAGATTCTAGCCGATGTCCATCCTGGTGTCTCTGCTCCAGAGCAGAGCTGTCGAGTCTCCGGGAGCAGAGCAGAGTCTGACCTCACTTCCTCTTCCGCCAAGAATTCTATTCTGTTTACTCCTCCCACCAATGCTTTAACCTATGAGGCCAAGCAGTGTGTTTATTACTTAACCAATGAAATCAAGTAAGTAAGAAAAAAAGCAAACAAACAAATAAAATGGGTGGAGAAATGAATGGTTAAGATCATACAATTTTTGAAAATAAATATTAAATGGAGAGAGAGAGAGAGAATACACGCAAGTTGCATAAACACAGATCTCCCTCTCGCCTTCCGTGTAGAATTCTGAGAACAAGTTGCTGCACAGGCATTAACTGTTCACTTTTCTGTGCTATGCACCTTTTAGAGTTCCCTGGACAAGAAGGCGACTTAATGAGAGCAAGGACTCCTGAACAGTGAAGGGGCTTCTGTTAACATGGTTTGTGCTCTAAGAATTAACTTCATTTTTCCTCCTTCTTAGATTTGACCAAGCATCTTGGGTTGCTTTATCCACTTCATAAGATGTGTGCCGTTAGGAAGACAAAGCTGTACTTTTTCAAGGGACAGATGTCACTTTCTGGAGCTGTTGGACCACCCAGGAAGCACAATGGTAAGAGCAGTGGGATGAGCTGAGCCACCCTCTTGGCCTCTTTCCTTCCCTCCACTCTGCCCAAGTCACCATGGACTAATTACTTAACCCCTCCATGTCTGTTTTCCATTAGTAAATTGAAAGCATTGACTCCAGCCTCCTCTCCCACACAAACACTGTCACAACTGACAGAAATAAGTTTGCCTCCTTCCTCTGCCTGAGGCGAGTAGGGCCTACAGCCCTAAGTACTTACCCAGTGCCCAACCCTCTTCCTCCTTCAACCACCCTGTGTAACTGAGGAGGAACTGACCAGTAGATTTGTGTAAAGCAGGACTCAAGGAGAGAAATCTGTTATTAGTTCCTGATGGTTTTTAAGAGAACTCATTTCTTGCCTAACTTGGCTCAACTTCTAAGTTCCCAAAAGCCTGGTGCCTCTTATATCTCCATCACTATATTAGGAGCCTGCAAAAGACATTGAGAAAAAGGCAGTACATCACTAAATCTGTCAGGGTCAGAGTCTGGGTGCCAGCAGCCCTAATAAGCTAGACTCTGTGACCCATCTTTAAGAGGAATTAAGGACACAAGCAATAGATAGCCAAAAAACAAGGGAAGAAGATTATTACTGTGGCCAGACTGGGAAGAGGGACAAAGAGATCTGGTGCCTCCCCATCCTCAGTCCGACTTTGGGACACTGTTGTCAAAGGTTCCTTGTTTGTATCTCAGCTGCCCAGACCCAAAATAACTGCACAGAAACTGTATTAATTACAACACAGATTCACTGATTGGCCTCTTTGCTCAGGCTTCTTATTAACTTACTCTTACATCTTAAGTTAGCCCATGATTCTGATCTGTGTTAGCCACATGATTTGGTACCTTTTATCAGTGAGGCATTCTCATCTTGCTTCCTCTGTGTCTGGATGATGACTACAGACTGACTCTTTCCTCTTCGCAGAATTCTCCTATTCTGGTTGCCCCAACTATACTTCCTGCCTGGTTACTGACCAATCAACATTTTATTAAAACAATACAAGTGACAAACCTTTATGGGTACAAGGACATTGTCCCACAGTACTTCCCCCCTTTTATTTTCAAAACAAGAACTCTGAATCTAATCTCCTTTGTTTAGCTTTTTTTTTCTGACCATTATTTATAACAACTTGTAATCAACACTCTAAACAAGACAAACATCCATAATCCATTTTTTTTTTTAGGAATGTGGGCATAGTTTTCTGGGCTACTTCTTGCTGATTGGGGGCACTGATAATCTTATGGGGATTCAAAGAAAATTTAAGAGTATGGTCAAGTTCTGACTGGAATATTCTATGAGGCTTGATCATTTCAGTCAGCAGTCTTGAGGCTGTTCAGGATGTAGAACTCAGAGGAAACTACAACAGAGGTCTTCTGAAATGTTGGATCATCTGGGCCACCCACTCTTATTGGAAATTTTTCAGAGGATCTTCCTTGATCAAACCTGATTTTTCTTAACCCAGAATAAATTCCACAGCCTCTCATTTACTGTGGAAACAGAAGCAAAACCTCTTATCCAAAATAACATATCTTTTGACTTAAAAGTTGAAGTCAAGGTATTTTCAAAATATATATGTTGGATTACTCCAAAAGCATTTATAATCTAATGCCTTTTTAGCAGCTGTTGCTCCTTCCTCAACAGTCAAACAATTCAAAGAGAACACAGTAACATGCAGTATCCAGATTCTTTGTGTATTTTTCATCTTTACGTAGTTTTATTTTAAACTCTATTTATTTTACTTTATTTTTAATTTTTTTTTTGTTTTTTGAGACAGGGTTTCTCTGTGTATTTGACTATCCTAGAACTCACTCTGTAGACTAGGCTGTCCTTGAACTCATAGGGATCCACCTGCCTCTGCCTCCCAAGTGCTAGGATTAAAGATGTGTGCCACCATACCCAACTATTTTCTTTCTTTTTTGTTTTTAAGGACTTTATCCTTTTTCTTTTCTCCCCCAAGCCTACATGTATTTCTTTAACACACTGAAAGCTGTTTAGAGGGTTTTTTTTTCCTGAATCTATCTTTACTGCATATCTTTCTTTCTGACCATATGAGTCTTTAATTTGTTAAGTGATATAGCTAGAAATAAAGCCATGGCTTTGACGGCTAGATCTACCCCATTCCTTAGATTTTTGAGAGACTAGATTCATGGTGGAAATACTGCTGTGAGCCATGTTTATTGCCACAACTGTATGGAGTTTCAAGGTCCCTGCCACCACCAAGAAGCATGCTGTCAGCTATTCAACACCATTTAAGTGTTTGGTGGCGGGGCCTCTTAAAGAGCTGCAAGGTTTTTGCAGCTAAAGCTGAGTCAGGAAACCTGTCTTAAATGAGACATGCTTGCTTCTAGCAAACAAAGCCCACCTGAGAAAATGCTGCTGTCAAGAAGTCATATTTAACTCTGTTCTTTTGTTTCTAGAATTACTTTCCAACCTCTCTCAAATTTTATGTAAATGTAGTTGCTCCATATTGGGTGCCATTTGTTGTCATTTCTTGTTCATTTCCTGGCTGCCCAGACCCAAAATAATTACACAGAAACTATACTAATTACAACACTGCCTGGCCTATTTGCTTAGGCTTCTTATTAACTTACTCTTTCATCTTAAATTAACGTATAATTCTTGTCTGTGTTAGCCACATGGCTTGGTACCTTTTATCCATGAGACATTCTCATCTTGCTTCCTCTGCATCTGAGTGATGACTATAGACTGACTCTTTCCTCTTTTTAGAATTCCCCTATTTTGGTTGCCCTGCCTATACTTGCTGCCTGGCTACTGGCCAATAAGCTTTTTATTAAACCAATACAAGTGACAAATCTTTCCAGGGTATAAGACCATTGCCCTACAGTAGGACACTAACATGAAGCAAGGTTCAGCAAGAGGACATGAGGTTTGGATAACTAAGTCCAGTCAAGGTGTGGCCCTGACCATTGTCCCTCTATCATTGTATCTGCTTCAGTCACCTAGACGAGGCAGTCATCTAACTGTCAGAGCCTTGTACAGTTTCTTCCTGTTAGAAAAGTTCTTCCTCAGGCTGGATCTGAAGCTCCCATCTTTTCTGTCCCCTAGCATGAGATTCCTTGACAAACTCTCACTCCCTGGTCCCGTTGTTTCAGTAGTCTGATAGCTAAAGGGAAAGGCACACATGTCTCTAGAAAATCTCCACCTCTTCAGACTGTATGCTCCTGTTCTATTGCTCTACTGTTGTAAAAATGAAAACTGACAGTTCAAAAGAAAAACAGAACTCTGGCTTCAGTCCCATAGTTTCTGACACTGTCTTCTGGTCTCATAGGCACCCAATATATACACATGGCACACACACATGCTTTCAGACACAGACACATCAAAGCTGAATCTGGTGACATGTGCCTAGGGTCTCAAATACTCAAGAGACTGAGTCAGCCTAGGCAGTAGAATAAGACCCCAGTTCTCACTCTCACAATTAACTAATTTTTGTAGGGGTGAAGAAATAACACAGTATTCTGGTAAACTGGGACACTGAATATGAAGAGTACATCCTTTCAAAATATGCAACACAGGGTTAAATTCATGAGTTTACTCATAGTTCTTAAATACAAAACATGAGCTTTTCATAGGATATTTGTAGCTGACTGCTTCGACTTGTCCTGCTCAAGGGGACACATGTACTTCCCTTCGCCTTTGGGGCCTCTTTGATGTGTGCCTTGGAGAAGTTCATTTCCTGAGCTTCTTTGATACTGCCAGTGTTGCTTGTCACTCAAGAGTTTCAACAGAGGGGTCTTCAGAGAGAGTTCTTAGCAAGGCTCAGTGAAAATTGCTAACCCTTGTTCTTCTAACAAATAAACAGTATCTAGCCAACTTTCTGCTCAAACCAAAGAACTGGCCATCTCTGAAGGGCCTCAGAAATAGCCGCCTATGCTGTGCTTTCGGTAGCTCATCAAGACAAATGGCACATTGCCGCGCAGAGGTTGGTGTGCCTAAATGCAATCCAGCTTTCTTATTTATAGTCCACTTGTCAATATAACCAAGTGCAAAATGTCCTGGAGTTCTAGAAAGCTAATGACATACAAAGAAGGCTCTCTTTAGAGGCAGAGAGAAGACTTTTTTTTAACTATTATTTAAATTACCTGTAAGGACTAGTAGATGGCTTACTCAGGAAAGTGCTTCTTTTGACTGAGTTCAATCCCCAGAATCCATAGGAGGAAAGGCCTGCCATTGTCTCTAGAGATTGTGATCCCAGCACTGGGGTAGGGAGGCAGGGACAGGTAAATTCCTAGGGCTCACTGGCCAGCCCATGCTAGCCTACTTGGCAGATGCCAGGCCAGTGAGTAAATACAAAACAAATGGCAAAAAGAGGTGGAAGTGGATGGTACCTGAGGCAGAAGCAGCTCCCGGGGCTATAGTCTCATCTTTCATCTTGCCTCCATGCACTGTGCACACCAACACACAAAAACTCTACTTTTAAGTTTCCTTTGAACTTGCTATTATCCCACTAATAATGCTTTTTATAAGATAAAATAACATATAAGACAAGACTCCTGCTCACGGTAGACTAACAGAAACTCTGTCTATCTTCCTGTCTTACAAAACAACCGGCACGAAGTATGGATTAATTGCCTTCAGGCACTAAGATGAAGGTCATGTGCTGCTGTGATTACTAAGAGGACAGGCACTGGCAACAGATGGGCAGTTTTTAGGTCTCTATGCAAGAAAAAAGAATATATACAGATGCTGCCAGGCCTGCCAAGTTGAGGAAGCTATCAGAACCCAAGAAGTCAAAAAAAAAAAAAAAAACAAAAAAACAAAAACAAAAAAAAAAAAAAACACCACAGGAGCAGCAGAGATCAGGTGCCCAGGGAGCAGCAGAGGACCAGTGTCCAGGTAGATAATTCCAAGTCTTTGTAGGAAAGTCTCCTAAAGACTTTGAATGAGTCCTGAACTACTCGTGCAGCAAAAGAAATTTCTGGAAGAAAAAGAATAGCCAGAGAAAAATATATAAAATTATTTTCAAAATTCACATAGGATACCTATGTCAATAGACAAACCGGAAAGATTGTGTAATGCAGAATGGTGGGTAGGATGTATATAAAGTATATATGTATATAAAATCTCTTAATAATGAGATTGAATTAGAGCTTCATTCCTAAAATAACTTAAAGGCAAATACTGAAGAGCCACTGCAGAGATGGACGCAAAGTAACATGGTAGGGTACCTGCCCCCCCCCCGCGCCCAAAAAAAAAAAACCAGCAACAAAAACATTGATTCAAATAAACCATGCACCAGGATAAAAATGGTACTTTTAAAAACCACAACAAAATCCAGAGACTGGAGAGATGGCTCAGCAGTTATGAACATATGATGTTCTTTTAGGGAACCCAAACTCAGCTCCTAGCACCCACATTGGGTGACTTACAACTGCCTGTTACTCCAGTCCCAAGGACTCCAATATCTCTGGCCTCTAAAAGAAATGGCACTCATGTGCACACAGCCCTGGTATTGTTTTTATTGGTTAATGAATAAAGAACTGCTTTGAGCCTATGGCAGGGAAGAACAGAATTAGGCAGAGAAAGCTAGGCTGTATTCTGGAAGAAAAAAGGGTAGTGTCAGAGAGATGCCATGGAGCTGTCAGAGTCAGAAACTTTGCCGATAAGCCACTGCCACGTGGTAATACACAGATTAGTAGAGATAGGTTAAATTAATACGTAAGAATTAGCCAATAAGGGATTGGAGAGATGGATCAGAGATTAAGAGCCCTGACTGCTCTTCCAGAGGTCCTGAGTTCAATTCCTAGCAACCACATGGTGGTTCACAGGCATCTGTAATGAGATCTGGTGCCCTCTTCTGGTCAGCAAGCACACAGACAGACTGAACACTATACATAATACATAATATACATAATAAATAAATAAATAAATAAATAAATAAATAAGCCACTAAGACGCTAGAGCTAATGGGCCAAGCAGTGATTAAATTAATATAGTTACTGTGTGATTATTTAGGTTCTAGGTGGCCAGGACCAATGAGCAGCCCCCTCCCAAAACACCCCCCACCACAAAATACATAATTAAAAATAATTTTTTGAGTAAGGATTTCACTATCTAGCTCTGGCTGTCCTGAAACTCACTATGCCAACTAGGCTGGCCTCAAACTCAAAGATCAGATCCATCTGCCTCTGCCTCCAGAGTGCTGGGATTAAAGATGTGAGCCAGAACACATGGCAAAATAATTTTTTTAACAAAAGAATACAGCAAGGAATAATTCCCTGTAAAATTCCCTGCAAGGTTTGATTTTAAAAAATAAGATCTCATGCTGGGCAGTGGTGACTCACACCTTTGATCCCAGCACTCAGGAGGCAGAAGTAGGCAGATCTCTGAGTTTAAGGTTAGCGTGGTCTACAGATAGCCCGGGCTACACAGTAAAACCCTGCCTCAAAAATAAATAAATAAATAAATAAAT